>NC_042958.1:12989173-13289173 GCF_901001165.1 Salmo trutta | reverse complement strand
TTCACATCAGATCTTATTGGTCAACAGACCTATTAGTGAAAACAAATATCAGAACTGGGCTGCCTGTGTTAACACAGCCTAAAAGAGCAAGGAAACAGTGACAGCTGAGCATGCAATGCCATGCCAGGCACATAACACATAACACTATTAGTAGTCAGACAGGCTAGGAGCAGCAGAGGGACCTACAGTAACACTAGTATTAGTAGTCAGACAGGCTAGGAGCAGCAGAGGGACCTACAGTAACACTAGTATTAGTAGTCAGACAGGCTAGGAGCAGCAGAGGGACCTACAGTAACACTAGTATTAGTAGTCAGACAGGCTAGGAGCAGCAGAGGGACCTACAGTAACACTAGTATTAGTAGTCAGACAGGCTAGGAGCAGCAGAGGGACCTACAGTAACACTAGTATTAGTAGTCAGACAGGCTAGGAGCAGCAGAGGGACCTACAGTAACACTAGTATTAGTAGTCAGACAGGCTAGGAGCAGCAGAGGGACCTACAGTAACACTAGTATTAGTAGTCAGACAGGCTAGGAGCAGCAGAGGGACCTACAGTAACACTAGTATTAGTAGTCAGACAGGCTAGGAGCAGCAGAGGGACCTACAGTAACACTAGTATTAGTTGTCAGACAGGCTAGGAGCAGCAGAGGGACCTACAGTAACACTAGTATTAGTAGTCAGACAGGCTAGGAGCAGCAGAGGGACCTGCAGTAACACTAGTATTAGTAGTCAGACAGGCTAGGAGCAGCAGAGGGACCTGCAGTAACACTAGTAGTCAGACAGGCTAGGAGCAGCAGAGGGACCTGCAGTAACACTAGTAGTCAGACAGGCTAGGAGCAGCAGAGGGACCTGCAGTAACACTAGTATTAGTAGTCAGACAGGCTAAGAGCAGCAGAGGGACCTACAGTAACACTAGTATTAATAGTCAGACAGGCTAGGAGCAGCAGAGGGACCTGCAGTAACACTAGTATTAGTAGTCAGACAAGCTAGGAGCAGCAGAGGGACCTGCAGTAACACTAGTAGTCAGACAGGCTAGGAGCAGCAGAGGGACCTGCAGTAACACTAGTATTAGTAGTCAGACAGGCTAAGAGCAGCAGAGGGACCTGCAGTAACACTAGTAGTCAGACAGGCTAGGAGCAGCAGAGGGACCTGCAGTAACACTAGTATTAGTAGTCAGACAGGCTAGGAGCAGCAGAGGGACCTACAGTAACACTAGTATTAGTAGTCAGACAGGCTAGGAGCAGCAGAGGGACCTACAGTAACACTAGTATTAGTAGTCAGACAGGCTAGGAGCAGCAGAGGGACCTACAGTAACACTAGTATTAGTAGTCAGACAGGCTAGGAGCAGCAGAGGGACCTACAGTAACACTAGTATTAGTAGTCAGACAGGCTAGGAGCAGCAGAGGGACCTGCAGTAACACTAGTATTAGTAGTCAGACAGGCTAGGAGCAGCAGAGGGACCTGCAGTAACACTAGTAGTCAGACAGGCTAGGAGCAGCAGAGGGACCTGCAGTAACACTAGTAGTCAGACAGGCTAGGAGCAGCAGAGGGACCTGCAGTAACACTAGTATTAATAGTCAGACAAGCTAGGAGCAGCAGAGGGACCTGCAGTAACACTAGTATTAATATTCAGACAGGCTAGGAGCAGCAGAGGGACCTGCAGTAACACTAGTATTAGTAGTCAGACAGGCTAAGAGCAGCAGAGGGACCTACAGTAACACTAGTATTAATAGTCAGACAGGCTAGGAGCAGCAGAGGGACCTGCAGTAACACTAGTATTAGTAGTCAGACAAGCTAGGAGCAGCAGAGGGACCTGCAGTAACACTAGTAGTCAGACAGGCTAGGAGCAGCAGAGGGACCTGCAGTAACACTAGTATTAGTAGTCAGACAGGCTAAGAGCAGCAGAGGGACCTGCAGTAACACTAGTAGTCAGACAGGCTAGGAGCAGCAGAGGGACCTGCAGTAACACTAGTATTAGTAGTCAGACAGGCTAAGAGCAGCAGAGGGACCTGCAGTAACACTAGTAGTCAGACAGGCTAGGAGCAGCAGAGGGACCTGCAGTAACACTAGTATTAGTAGTCAGACAGGCTAGGAGCAGCAGAGGGACCTGCAGTAACACTAGTATTAGTAGTCAGACAGGCTAGGAGCAGCAGAGGGACCTGCAGTAACACTAGTAGTCAGACAGGCTAGGAGCAGCAGCGGGACCTACAGTAACACTAGTATTAGTAGTCAGACAGGCTAGGAGCAGCAGAGGGACCTACAGTAACACTAGTATTAGTAGTCAGACAGGCTAGGAGCAGCAGAGGGACCTACAGTAACACTAGTATTAGTAGTCAGACAGGCTAGGAGCAGCAGAGGGACCTGCAGTAACACTAGTATTAATTGTCAGACAGGCTCGGAGCAGCAGAGGGACCTGCAGTAACACAGTAGAGTAGACAGGTTAGTGCGTTATACTCAGAGATAAGCGCTGACAGTATCGTTATGGTACTATGGTACTTTCCCAGGCAGCCCAGTCAATACTAGTCTTCTATATGAGTCATTCAGCAGTAATGTCAGACTGACAGACTAATGCAGCTCTTCAATACTGATTTGTACATTAGATCAAATCAGGCATACAGTACTGTACAGTCTCTCTCCCACCAGCTTGCTACTTACTTGGGAACAGCTGTTTGAATATAACAAAAGCCCCTCGAAAATAGCAATACTGAGAATTACCATTAAAGGAAGTAATGGATGGTAACATTACATATAGTTTACACAGCATTCACAGATTAAATGAAAATATACAAGGTTATGTATGGTGTAAACAAACTCTTCCACTTTCTCACACAGATGCAATGGCAAGTAATTGTGTGTGTGTGTGTGTTGAGATGCAGAGAGTCAAGTTTTTCCATTCTGCGTGCCAACGGGCCTTGAGCTGGGGGGGAAATACGGGTAAGACAGTTGATTACCCATGTGTCCTGACCTCTACACTCTAATGTTCTTAAACCCACTGTATGACAACACAGCAACAGATCAGACTGGCCTAGGAACTTTTCACAGACCCTGGCAAATAGCCAGCATGTCCTAAACTGGGACCCTGCTGCACCTCTTAACAAGAACTGTAATATCCACTGAGTCCACACAAACACATGCTCTCAAAGTAGGCCTAATACTAGAGTCAGAGATAACCAGGGGAAAGCTAGCAACAGTAAATCAATTGTTAAGTCGTTGAATTAAACTTCCTGCTGAAGCAAAATAACTAATGATTTAGATTGTCTTCAGATTTTTTTAACTAGTGTGAGGTCAGTAATCGGTGTGGGTTTTTATCGAACTTCATCTTCCAACAACATATTATCAAAAAATACTACAGGTGTAAGATCCGAATTTGATCACCCTGTTGTTGCAGGAAATGTCCTGCACAGCAGGAAATGCAAATCTGTAGTGTATTCAAGGTTATCACAAACTATTTGCAGTATGAACCATAATGGCTTCCACCAGGCAGGAATTAACAAAGATTATCTATATACTGTAGGGTGTCCACCCACCTCTGTCCAAAGCGGGTGTAAACACACTTTGGTGATGAAATTTCACTTATGTTATAAAATACATTTTACCAAGACAAATATGATTCTTCATGTTCTGAATAAATTATCAATATTTAAATAACACATCATTAACATTATATCCAAAAAGTCGGATCTCGTAACCTAATACATCCCATAATAAGCAGAGCTTGAAGGAGCGGTGCCCGTTTCTCGCAGCGGCTTTTAAAGACATGTTGTGAAGCTCGTCTGCAAAATTGCGGGTTTCAAAAAGCTAAATTAACACAAGCTGAATTAGATGTAAAAGGCATTGAAAATAAAAAGCTTGCGGTACGCTCAGTGTACCGTTGACGTTTAACAGAGATACGCTTTACGTGAGAAATCTTTGAAAAAGAACAGGAATTTCACATGAATATGAAAAACCTGTACTCCACTGCACAAAAATGTAAAGTGTAGGTCCCATGTTTCATGAGCTGAAATACATAATCCCATAAATGTTCCATATGCACAAAAATATTATTTATCGCAAATATAAACGCAATATGCAACAATTTCAAAGATTTTACTCAGTTACAGTTCATATAAAGAAATCAGTCAATTGAAATAAATGCATTAGGCGATAACCTATGGATTTCACATGACTGGGAATACAGATATGCATCTGTTGATCACAGATGCCTTAAAACAACTTAAGAACTCTTAAATCGTGTGGTTATATCCAATATAACTCCAATCCACATGATTAGGTCTGTCTTCTCTATATGACTTCACAGTGTGTTTGGCAGTTTGTTAGGACAATGCTACTGTCCAGATTTTTTTGCATTTCTTTTTCTCTGTCCTCTGTTGATTTAGTCACCATAATTTTGGCCAACCTACAAGGGTTAATAAAAACTTTTGTATGGATTATGATAACCAGCGGTCCAAACCTTGTCTCATTCTCAGAGGAGTATCTACACAATTTACATATTATTTTACACATTGGTCAAAAGATGCGTTTTTGATTAGACACCCTATATACACTGACAAGATAAGGGACTGGACTAGAGGTCGACCGATTAATCGGAATGGCCGATTAATTTGGGCCGATTTCAAGTTTTCATAACAATCGGTATTTTTGGCCACCGATTTGCCGATTAAAAATATATACATATAATTGTAAAAAAAAAAATCTAAATTACACCTTTATTTAACTAGGCAAGTCAGATTAAGAACACATTCTTATTTTCAATGACGGCCTAGGAACGGGGGTTAACTGCCTTGTTCAGGGGGGATTCGGGGATTCATTTTTGCAACCTTCTGGTTACTAGTCCAACGCTCTAACCACCTGCCTTACATTGCACTCCACGAGGAGCCTGCATGGCAGGCTGACTACCTGTTACGCGAGGGCAGCAAGAAGCCAAGGTAATTTGCTAGCTAGCATTAAACTTATCTTATAAAAAACTATCAATCTTAACATAATCACTAGTTAACTACACATGGTTGATATTACTAGTTTATCTAACGTGTCCTGCGTTGCATATAATCGATGCGGTGCCTGTTAATTTCTCATCGAATCACAGCCTACTTCGACAAACGGGTGATGATTTAACAAGCGCATTTGCGAAAAAAGCACTGTCGTTGCACCAATGTACCTAAACATAAACATCAATGCCTTTCTTTAAAATCAATACACAAGTATATATTTTTAAACCTGTATATTTAGTTACTATTGCCTGCTAATATGAAATTGTGTCACTGCTCTTGCGTTCATTGCCTGGCTCGTTACGAACTAATTTGCCAGAATTTTACGTAATTATGACATACCATTGAAGGTTGTGCAATGTAACAGGAATATTTAGACTTAGGGATGCCACCCGTTAGATAAAATACGGAACGGTTCCGTATTTCACTGAAAGAAAAAAAAGTTTTGTTTTCGAGATGAGGCTCGTATTTCTGTGTGTTTATTATATTATAATTAAGTCTATGATTTGATAGAGCAGTCTGACTGAGCGGCGGTAGGGACCAGCAGGCTCGTAAGCATTCATTCAAACAGCACTTTCGTTTGTTTTGCCAGCAGCTTTCACAATGCATTGCGCTGTTTATGACTTCAAGCCTGTCAACTCCCAAGATTAGGCTGGTGTAACCGATGTGAAATGACTAGCTAGTTAGCGGGTGCACGCTAATAGTGTTTCAAACGTCACTCGCTCTGAGACTTGGAGTAGTTGTTCCCCTTGCTCTGCATGGGTAACACTGCTTCGAGGGTGGCTGTTGTCGATGTGTTCCTGGTTTGAGCCCAGGTAGGAGCGAGGAGAGGGACGGAAGCTATACTGTTACACTGGCAATACGAAAGTGCCTATAAGAACATCCAATAGTCAAAGGTATATGAAATACAAATCGTATAGAGAGAAATAGTCCTATAATTCCTATAATAACTACAACCTAAAACTTCTTACCTGGGAATATTGAAGACTCATGTTAAAAGGAACCACCAGCTTTCATATGTTCTCATGTTCTGAGCAAGGCACTTAAACGTTAGCTTTCTTACATGGCACATATTGCACTTTTACTTTCTTCTCCAACACTTTGTTTTTGCATTATTTAAACCAAATTGAACATGTTTATTTATTTGAGGCTAAATTGATTTTATTTATGTATTATATTAAGTTAAAATAAGTGTTCATTCAGTATTGTTGTAATTGTCATTATTACAAATACATTTTAAAAAACGGCCCATTAATCGGCATCGGTTTTTTGGTCCTCCGATAATCGGTATCGGCGTTGAAAATTCATAATCGGTCGACCTTTATACTGGACTGTTCGAACAATGGGAATAAATGTCCCCAAATGAGGGAGGAGGCGGGATCATTCTAGCCAGGAATTGAGCAAATGTCAGGTCTGCTGAGCGCAAACTTGAACTTTGTGAAAAATCTGTGCAACTTCCGGTGTGCGTTTACTGTGAACACAGAGGCTGTACCCGCTTTAAGTTACAGTTTTAACAGTGGCCAAGTAGCCAACAGTGGCTATTTGATCATAATGTAGACCTACCAGAGTAACCTACCATCAAAAACAATAGAGACACATAACATAACAGTCGAATATGGAAATAGCTGTTCTATCATTCAGCCTACAGTAGCAGCCAACTTGTGGTGTTCAATGCCTACATTCCATTAGACTTTTGAAAAAAACAAACATGCAGGACTTGACATTAACCTGTTTTGTTTATCTATTTGTCCTTCAGACAAGGGTATGACTGAAAATATTGTGTTTGATGCAAGAAACCACTTTACAAAATACAATTCATTATCACAGAATCAGAGAAATTACGCTACGCTCTGCCTATTGGCTACTTAGCGTATTCAAGACCGTCTCGAAAATACAACACTTCCCCTTTAAGATATAAAAAGCTCTTTACCTGACTCGCTTTTCAAAGATGGCTAGAAATGCACACGTTTTGTGCTCTTGTAGGAAGCAACCACTCCCCCATTGTTGACAAGAAATTAGCTATAACTGGACTAATAACTCACTAACTATCAAGGAATATGAACAAATGTGTACACATGGCTACATGCAGCTCTCACTTTGATCTCAAAACAAGCACATCTACTCACGACCGCTCATGCTGTAGCCTAAACACAGTCCAGTTCACAGTGAATGGCACAGATCCATATATGGCAATAGCTATTTGCATATCGGCCTACTGCAGCTCTGATTGGTTATGGCGCACCAGTCTGTGTAGAGTATGGGCCTGTCAATGCAATAGAATCCTACTCCAATGCGCTCTGCCTACAAGAAATTATCTTGCACAGTTAGTTTTACATACTAAATCTAGCCTATTTCGTTTTGTTTCGGTATAATACATTGAAAGTGGCTAATATTGCATTGATTCCGATCACAATTCCTACAGTAGAATGAAACGTTGATAGTGTTATCTAAAACGGGAAAACTGTAGAAAATTGAGTGAAGTTCAATCTCGTGCTTCTCTCCGCCGGCTCATATTTGACTGACCTCCATACCAAAAAATCCCCACTTCCTCTGCTTCACTGTATTTTTGAGCAGACAGATTTTGGGACAGTCATGCCTCTCGCTTTGACGTTTCCTCTCTGGGGGGGCCCAGAGTATTACCTGGTCAGGTCACATGGTCAGAGAAATCTCTGGGCCCTGTGTATATAATCTCCCATAACAGCAGAACCAATTATTTATATATACACTAGATGACTGATAGGGGGCGCTGTGTTGAAGCCACCATGCCTCCATCTTGACACTCCTCCACCATTGTAATAAGTATTTTTGAGGCTATAGAAATGCATGTATTAATGTCTATATTAGTTTTTGTCACATGTATTCTATTACAGACACCTTAATGCGTACTTTTAAATTATATGTGAGCTAAACATAAAAAATATATTTTTTAAAGATATATATATACACTGCTCAAAAAAATAAAGGGAACACTAAAATAACACATCCTAGATCTGAATGAATGAAATAATCTTATTAAATACTTTTTTCTTTACATAGTTGAATGTGCTGACAACAAAATCACACAAAAATAATCCATGGAAATCCAATTTATCAACCCATGGAGGTCTGGATTTGGAGTCACACTCAAAATGAAAGTGGAAAACCACACTACAGGCTGATCCAACTTTGATGTAATGTCCTTAAAACAAGTCAAAATGAGGCTCAGTAGTGTGTGTGGCCTCCACGTGCCTGTATGACCTCCCTACAACGCCTGGGCATGCTCCTGATGAGGTGGCGGATGGTCTCCTGAGGGATCTCCTCCCAGACCTGGACTAAAGCATCCGCCAACTCCTGGCCAGTCTGTGGTGCAACGTGGCGTTGGTGGATGGAGCGAGACATGATGTCCCAGATGTGCTCAATTGGATTCAGGTCTGGGGAACGGGCGGGCCAGTCCATAGCATCAATGCCTTCCTCTTGCAGGAACTGCTGACACACTCCAGCCACATGAGGTCTAGCATTGTCTTGCATTAGGAGGAACCCAGGGCCAACCGCACCAGCATATGGTCTCACAAGGGGTCTGAGGATCTCATCTCGGTACCTAATGGCAGTCAGGCTACCTCTGGCGAGCACATGGAGGGCTGTGCGGCCCCCCAAAGAAATGCCACCCCACACCATGACTGACCCACCGCCAAACCGGTCATGCTGGAGGATGTTGCAGGCAGCAGAACGTTCTCCACGGCGTCTCCAGACTCTGTCGCGTCTGTCACAGGTGCTCAGTGTGAACCTGCTTTCATCTGTGAAGAGCACAGGGCGCCAGTGGCGAATTTGCCAATCTTGGTGTTCTCTGGCAAATGCCAAACGTCCTGCACGGTGTTGGGCTGTAAGCACAACCCCCACCTGTGGACGTCGGGCCCTCATACCACCCTCATGGAGTCTGTTTCTGACCGTTTGAGCAGACACATGCACATTTGTGGCCTGCTGGAGGTCATTTTGCAGGGCTCTGGCAGTGCTCCTCCTGCTCCTCCTTGCACAAAGGCGGAGGTAGCGGTCCTGCTGCTGGGTTGTTGCCCTCCTACGGCCTCCTCCACGTCTCCTGATGTACTGGCCTGTCTCCTGGTAGCGCCTCCATGCTCTGGACACTACGCTGACAGACACAGCAAACCTTCTTGCCACAGCTCGCATTGATGTGCCATCCTGGATGAGCTGCACTACCTGAGCCACTTGTGTGGGTTGTAGACTCCGTCTCATGCTACCACTAGAGTGAAAGCACCACCAGCATTCAAAAGTGACCAAAACATCAGCCAGGAAGCATAGAGGATGTTGCAGGCAGCAGAACGTTCTCCACGGCGTCTCCAGACTCTGTCACGTCTGTCACATGTGCTCACATGTTCTCTCTTTCTCTCTTTCTTTCTTTCTTTCTTTCTTTCTCTCTGAGGACCTGAGTCCTAGGACCATGCCTCAGGACTACCTGGCATGATGACTCCTTGCTGTCCCCAGTCCACCTGGCCATGCTGCTGCTCCAGTTTCAACTGTTCTGCCTGCGGCTATGGAACCCTGACCTGTTCACCGGACGTGCTTGTTGCACCCTCGACAACTACTATGATTATTATTATTTGACCATGATGGTCATTTATGAACATTTTAACATCTTGACCATGTTCTGTTATAATATCCACCCGGCACAGCCAGAAGAGGACTGGCCACCCCTCATAGCCTGGTTCCTCTCTAGGTTTCTTCCTAGGTTTTTGGCCTTTCTAGGGAGTTTTTCCTAGGGAGTTTTTCCTAGCCACCGTGCTTCTTTCACATGCATTGATTGCTGTTTGGGGTTTTAGGCTGGGTTTCTGTACAGCACTTTGAGATTTCAGCTGATGTACAAAGGGCTATATAAATAAATTTGATTTGATTTGATAGGAACTGAGAAGTGGTCTGTGGTCACCACCTGCAGAACCACTCCTTTATTGGGGGTGTCTTGCTAATTGCCTATAATTTCCACCTGTTGTCTATTCCATTTGCACAACAGCATGTGAAATGTATTGTCAATCAGTGTTGCTTCCTAAGTGGGCAGTTTGATTTCACAGAAGTGTGATTGACTTGGAGTTACATTGTGTTGTTTAAGTGTTCCCTTTATTTGAGCAGTATATATATATAAAGTATCATTTTTAGAGAGTACTAGTGTTACTGTCCCCCACTAGAACCAAAAAAATACTTAATTACATGCAATTTTGTCATTGAAACATTTAATTGGAGGACTGCTCCAACTGAGGAGTGCCAATATAGCCGACCGGTGGCTTCAAAGCATCTCATTGGCCAATAAATACATACATCATCAGCAATCCAGGGTTTATATATATATATATAAACCCTGGATATATGATATATATATCATTGAACCGAACAGGCCATGTATCCCCACATGAGTCTACTCTGTTTTGGTATGATCTGGTCAACTAGACTGGGACTCCCTGTTGTAGGCAGGGCTAAATCTAATTCAATTCCAGAAGCGTTATCCCCAATTGTTGTGTGGCAGTGCAGTTAACATAACCAACATACACAGTGTAGATTTAGAACACCTTCCTAAAAATTGTTGCACCACCTTTTGCCCTTAGAACAGCCTCAATTCGTCAGGGCATGAACGCTACAAGGTGTCAAAAGCATTCCACAGGGATGCTGGCCCATGTTGACTCCAATGCTTCCCACAGTTGTGTCAAGTTGGCTGGATGTCCTTTGGTTGGTGGACCATTCTTGATACACACGGGTGTGAAAAACCCAGCAGCATTGCAGTTCTTGACACACTCAAACCGTTGCCAGGCACCTAGTACCATACCCGGTTCAAAGGCACTTAAATCTGTTGTCTTGTCCATTCACCCTCTGAATGGTACACATACACAATCCATGCCTCAATTATCTCAAGGCTTAAAAATCCTTCTTTAACTGTCGTCTCCCCTTCATCTAAACTGATTGAAGTGGATTTAACAAGTGACATCAGTAAGGGATCATAGCTTTCAGCTAGCCAGTCTCATGGTCCTCAGTGTACATACCAACAAGACAGGAGAGACTGTTACAAACAACAACCACACAGGCAAGCACCCACACTGGTCTAAGTAGAGTGGACTCCTGGCATCCATACAGAGGGCATAGAACATTCCAGAGGCCTATGGGCCCAGCAGGACACAAAATTAGATCTCTGCCTCAGAAAATCAGCTAAAAATTCAAAGAAAGGCTTAATACTGTGGACTGACAGCTGACCTGGACGGACGCATTCATGACTTAAGCCTTGTTTGATGGTGAGATTATCAAAGGGACCAGGGATTGACCAAAGAGGTATACTATGAAGAACACTAGAACACTAGCCAGCTTCAGTTAGCTTCACATTCCAGCTCAGGCTTCAACCATACTACGACGGTGGATATTGCTCATCCACCTGACGCCAACTCTAGCAGGCTTGTAACTGCGTGTGCATGTCGCACACGGTTAGTCAAACGCCCAACTCTTCACGCAGACAATGCTGAAACATCAATCCATGGATGAGTCTGTGACATTTTAATTTGTGCCAAAAAAAAAAATATAATAATATCTTGCAAATTCAGCAGGCTATGGTGTGAAATAGGCTTTTAGAAGGGCCGTCTTTACTTTATTACTTATCGTTAATGCAGTCTTTGGTGTGCACAATATATATTTTTCCCACCCATAATTCTATTAAGTTATAAAGTCTTACTGTGCAGGAAGTTTCTAATTCATTCTGATTACTCATGTGTAATATGATAGGTAGTTTAAAATAATTTAAGACAAAAAAAACCATTTGATCAATCAAATATTTAATCAGTCATCTTCCTCAAATGAAGGGGATGATGACAGAATCTTTGCGAGAAGGAGGAAAATTACTTAATTGGTCCTCAACTCACAGCTCAGAGACTTCATTCAGGATAAATGGAGTTAGCCCTGAGTTAGCCTGCCCCGGAGCAGGTTAGTTCTGAAGGATTCGTTGCCATAGAAATTTACCAGACTAAAAAGGTGAGCCACTTTCGTGGTACCGGTTATCCCGAATTGAAATCAAGAGTTTACCAAATTTACCTCAGTAACTCCTCAAACTTGATTCGTAGTATAGGGCTCAGATGAAAGGGTCTACTATCCAGCCATCTATCCCTCTTTCAATCTCAAATTCAAGGCAACACACAGTATTATATATAGAGCTTTGATCACAAGGAACTCCCATCTCAAATGACTCGAGCAAACAGCAAAATTAGCTTTAAAAAAACGAATAAAACACCACTCTGTCTGACCTAGTTATGTATACTGTATGTAGTAATGTATGTATGCATATAGGTCTGTAACGTCTATGTTCATGTTTTTACATTTTATGTAAATTGTTTAAGTATTTTTGTCTGTAATGTCTAAAATCCAAATATCCGTCCCTCTCACATTTCTCAACTTATCGATCCCTCTCTCGAGTTTCTCAACTTATCGATCCCTCTCTCGCGTTTCTCAACATATCCATCCCTTTCTCGCGTTTTGTTACTCAAGTTATATAATGTGTCAGAAAATTATTTGAGAAATTGTTTCCTTTCCTTGATGCAATCTAGAAGCCTGATGATGCCTGTTCATTCTGAATATGGGGACGGTGTGCAGGGCTAACAGTAACTAGCATAAGTTGTTCTGTACTGTATGTGATGTGTATGTGACAGTGGGTAGTACTCACCGAGCATACGAATGTACAGAGCGGTCTGATCTGAGCTGTCATAAGAGATAGCCCCTCGTCTCTGGAGAGAGGAGAGAGAGAAAAAAAATGTTGTTTTTTGCTAAACATGAATGCTTCCGAGACAGTCAGTAGAGCACCAGAGAAATATGTAACGAATGAAATGCAACAGTTAAATAATACAGGTAGTGTTGGCCTACTGGTTACTAAAGTCATTTAGGTGAGGTTCATGTGGTTCATTTTGTTCTGCGGAGGACTGCTAGGCTGCTGAACTGTTGCGTTAAACGAATAAAGAGTTTCCTCATCTGTATGATGCTGCGTGCGCACACACCCACCCACTGTTTATCAGCTTGCGCGGGAAACACGTGGAGAGAGTGTTTGTGTGGTGTGTGAGAGATATTGTGTGAGAGACTGTACTGTGTGTCGAGCAGGGCTTTCCAACCCTGTTCCTGGAGAGCTAGCCTCCTGTAGGTTTTCGGTCCAACCCCAGGTATAACTAACCTGATTCAGCTTATCAACCAGCAAATTAGCAGAATCAGGTGCGCTAGATTAGGGTTGGAATGAAAACATACAGGACAGTAGCTCTCCAGGAACAAGGTTGGCGAGCCCTGGTGTTGGGGAACATGCTGCTCCAAACAGAGTTGAGTTGTCCATCTGGTAAAACCTTAGACTTAATTACACCTCGTTTCCCCCAGTAATATGCTCCTTGTTACCGTGACGATAGAGCAAAGCTGCTTGCTGATTAGGACAGCAGCAGAAGACACTCCCACTGACTCTCTAGGTTTACCAAGCACGAGAGATGGAAAGAGAGAGGGGGGAGGAGAGAGAGTGAGACAGACAAGAACATACACAGAAAAAGAGAAAGTGAGACAGACCAGGCATTCCTTCCGACTGGGACTGAGGGTAAGAGTATTCATATAGCCAAAAGATGGAAAACATTGTCTAAATTGAACACAAACGTAGACCTAGGACAATACCAGATCATCATATATATATATATATATACACACACAGTTGAAGTCAGAAGTTTACATACACCTTATCCAAATAAATTTTAACTCAGCTTTTCACAATTCCTGACATTTAATCCTTGTAAACATTCCCTGACTTAGGTCAGTTAGAATCACCACTTTATTTTAAGAATGTGAAATGTCAGAATAATTGTAGAGAGAATTATTTATTTCAACTTTTATTTTTCATCACATTCCCAGTGGGTCAGAAGTTTACATACACTCAATTAGTATTTGGTAGCATTGCCTTTAAAATGTTTAACTTGGGTCAAACGTTTCGGGTAGCCTTCCACAAGCTTCCCACAATAAGTTGGGTGAATTTTGGCCCATTCCTCCTGACAGAGCTGGTGTAACTGAGTCAGGTTTGTAGGCCTACTTGCTCGCACACAACTTTGGAAGTATGCTTGGGGTCATTGTCCATTTGGAAGACCCATTTGCGACCAAGCTTTAACCTGTTGGGGTGTAGGGGGCAGTATTTTCACGGCCGGATAAAAACGTACCCAATTTAAACAGGTTACTACTCTGGCCCAGAAACTAGAATATGCATATTATTAGTAGATTTGGATAGAAAACACTCTGAAGTTTCTAAAACTGTTTAAATGGTGTCTGTGAGTATAAGGGTACTCATATGGCAGGCAAAAACCTGAGAAAAATCCAAGCAGGAAGTGGAAAGTCTGAGAATTGTAGTTCTTCTTCTGATTCTCTATCGAAACTACAGTGTCTGTGGGGTGACGTTGCACTTCCTAATGCTTCCATTGGATGTCAACAGCCTTCAGAAAGTGGTTTGAGCATTCTCCTGTCACTGGGCAGATAATAGGAGCTCAGTTACTGAGTGGACTGCCTGGCAACAAAGGGATTGGATATGCGCCGTCACGCGAGCGCACCATTCCTTCTTTTTCTTCTTGAATGAATATGCTATTGTCCGGTTGGAATATTATCGCAATTTTACGTTAAAAATACCATAAAGATTGATTTTAAACAGCGTTTGACATGCTTCTAAGTACGGTAATGGAACATTTTGACTTTTCGTCTCTGGTACCGCGCTCGCGCGGTATGCCTTTGGCTAGTGACCTGAACGCATGAACAAAACAGAGGTATTTGGACATAAATATGGAGTATTTCAAACAAAAACAACATTTCTTGTTGAAGTAGCAGTCCTGGGAGTGCATTCTGACGAAGATCAACAAAGGTAAGACAATATTTCTAATACTAATTCTGAGTTTAGGTTGCCCCGAACTTGGCGGGTGTCTGTATAGCTCGCTGTGATGGCTGAGCTATGTACTCAGAATATTGAAAAATGTGCTTTCTCTGTAAAGCCATTTTAAAATCTGACACAGCGGTTGCATCCAGGAGTAGTCTATCTATAATTCTTTAAATAATTGTTATATATTTTCTCAACGTTTATGATGAGTATTTTTGAAAATTGATGTGCACATTCACCGGAAGTTTTGATGGGAATACATTTTCTGAACATCACGCGCCAATGTAAAATGCTGTTTTTGGATAGAAATATGAACTTTATCGAACAAAACATGCATGTATTGTGTAACATAATGTCCTAGGAGTGTCATCTGATGAAGATCGTCAAAGGTTAGTGCTTCATTTAGCTGTGTTTTGGGTTTTATTGACACATGTCCTTGCTTGGAAAATGGCTGTGTGATTATTTTTGTCTATGTACTCGCCTAACATAATCTAATGTTTTGCTTTCGCTGTAAAGCCTTTTTGAAATCGGACAATGTGGTTACATCAAGGAGAAGTGTATGTTTGAGAAAGTTAAATTATGACATTTTGTTGTTTTTGAATTTGCCGCCCTGATATTTCACTGGATGTGACTCGCAGGCGTCCCACGTAGCCCATAGAAGTTAACTTCCTGACTGATGTCTTTAGATTTTGCTTCAATATATCCACATAATTTTCCTGCCACAATTTATTTTGTGAAGTGCACCAGTCCCTCCTGCAGCAAAGCACCCCCACAACATGATGCTGCCACCCCCGTGCTTCACGGTTGGGATGGTGTTCTTCAGGTTACAAGCCTCCCCCTTTTTCCTCCAAACATAACAATGGTTATTATGGGCAAACAGTTCTATTTTTGTTTCATCAGACCAGAGAACATTTCTCCAAAAAGTATGATCTTTGTCCCCATGTGCAGTTGCAAACCGCAGACTGGCTTTTTATGGCGGTTTTGGAGCAGTGGCTTCTTCCTTGCTGAGCGGCCTGTGAGGTTATGTCGATATAGGACTAGTTTTACTGTGGATATAGATACTTTTGTACCCGTTTCCTCCAGCATCTTCATAAGGTCCTTTGCTGTTGTTCTGGAATTGATTTGCACTTTTCGCACCAAAGTGCGTTCATTACTAGCAGACAGAACGCGTCTCCTTCCTGAGCGGTATGACGGCTGCGTGGTCCCATGGTGTTTATACTTGCGTACTACTGTTTGTACAGATGAACGTGGTACTTTCAGGCGTTTGGAAATTGCTCCCAAGGATGAACCAGACTTGTGGAGGTATTTCATTTTTTTTTCCTGAGGTCTTGGCTGATTTCTTTTGATTTTCCCATGATGTCAAGCAAAGAGGCACTGAGTCTGAAGGTAGGTCTTGAAATACATCAACAGGTACACCTCCAATTGACTCAAATGATGTCAATTAGCCTATCAGATGCTTCTAAAGCCATGACATCATTTTCTGGAATTTTCCAAGCTGTTTAAAGGCACAGTCAACTTAGTATGTAAACTTCTGACCCACTGGAATTGTGATACAGTGAATTATAAGTGAAATAATCTGTCTGTAAACAATTGTTGGAAAAATGACTTGTGTCATGCGCAAAGTAGATGTCCTAACCGACTTGCCAAAACTATAGTTTGTTAACAAGAAATTTGTGGAGTGGTTGAAAAACGATTTTTAATGACTCCAACAACTTCCGACTTCAACTGTATAGGCCTAATATGTGTATGTTGGTGCCTGGCCCTACTCAGCAGGTTGCAGTAACATGAGGATCTAACGAAGGGATATCCTCAACCTCCTGTCACCCCAGCCTAGCTATCACCCACAGACAGACACTCAGGCCTGGGCACGGCCTTGGCTCACCTACCCTTGCACCACACACCCCCATCCAAACCTAGTCTCCAGAGAGGTGCGCTCCCACCCTTCTGCATTTGCAGTGAAAGGTGGCAGAGCAAGAGCGGTGTTTATCAGACCATGAGGCATCCTGAAAATCAGTCTTCTCACAAAGATGTATGTAGCGTCCGAATGGTTTGGCCTACAAACTATTATGACCCCTCTATAGAAAGGTGAGTCTCTCACAAACACGTACATGGATGCCCACCAGCCTCACAAGACTATTTCCCCCCCTTAAGTAACCATCTGTCTTATGTAACCATACCAAATGAAACATATTGGTGTGCCCTGTAAGAATTTGTCAGCGAGTGGGTAGGCCAGCTCTACCATCCCTTCTATTGGGCAACGTGCGATCACTGGAAAATAAACTGGGTGATGTCCGTTCGAGACTATCCTACCAACGGGACATTAAAACTGTAATATCTTCTGTTTCACAGAGTCGTGGCTGAACGACAACACGGATATACATTTGGCTGGGTTTTCCATGCATCGGCAGGACAAAACAGCTAGGTCTGGTAAGGAATATGTTCCGGGATTCATCCAACGGCATTGAGGAGTATACCACCTCAGTCACCGGCTTCATCAATAAGTGTATCGACAACATAGCCCCCACAGTAGCTGTACATACATATCCCAACCAGAAACCATGGATTACAGGCAACATCCACACCGAGCTAAAGGCTGGAGCTGCCGCTTTCAAGGAGTGAGACAGTAATCCGGACGCTTATAAGAAATCCCGCAATGCCCTCCGACGAACCATCAAACAGGCAAAACGTCAATACAGGACTAAGATTGAATCCTACTACACCGGCTCTGACGCTCATCGGATGTGGCAGGGCTTGTAAACTATTACGGATGACAAAAGGGACACCCAGCCACGAGTTGCCCAGTGACGCAAGCCTACCATACGAGCTAAATGCCTTTTATGCTCGCTTCGAGGCAAGCAACACTGAAGCATGCATGAGAGCACCAGCTGTTCCGGACACTGGTGTGATCACGCTTTCCGTAGCCCTAACCCTTAAAAACGGGTCAACATTCACAAGGCCGAGGGACCAGATGGATTACCAGGACGTGTACTCAAAGCATGCATGGACCAACTGGCAAGTGTCTTCACTGACATGTTCAACCTCTCCCTGACTGAGTCTGTAATACTTACATGTTTCAAGCAGACCACCATAGTCCGTGTGCCCAAGAAAGTGAAGGTAACCTGCCTAAATGACTACTGCCCCAACACATATGTGAGATTGCTGTTCATCGACTACAGCTCAACGTTCAACACCATAGTGCCCTCAAAGCTCATCAATAAGCTAAAGGACCCTGGGACTAAACACCTCCTTCTGCAACTGGATCCTGGACGTCCTGACAGTCTGCCCCCAGGTGGTAAGGATAGGCAACAACACATCTGTCACTTAGTCCCCTCAACTCCAACACCATCATTAAGTTTGATGATGACACAACAGTGGTAGACCTGATCAGAGAACGATTAAACAGCCTATAGGGAGGAGGTCAGAGACCTGGCAGTGTGGTGCCAGGACAACAACCTCTCCCTCAACGTGAGCAAGACAAAGGAGCTGATCGTGGACTACAGGAAAAGGAGGGCAGAACACACCAAGACAGGTCGTGAATACCTGGCACGACAACACCTTTTCCCTCTCAGGTGACTGAAAAGATTTGTCATGGGTCCCCAGATCCTCAAAAAGTTCTACAGCTGCACCATGAAGAGCATCCTGACCGGTTGTCTCACCGCCTGGTATGGCGCTACAGAGGGTAGTGTGTACAGCCCAGTACCTCACTGGGGCCAAGCTTCCTGCCATCCAGGACCTATATACTAGGCATGTCAGTGGAAGGCCCAAATTAATTGTCAGACTCCAAGACAGTTCTCTCTGCTACCGCACGGCAAGTGGTACTGGAGTGCCAAAGTCTAGGTCCAAAAGGCTCCTTTACAGCTTCTACCCCCAATCCATAAGACTGCTGAACAATTAATAAAATGGCCACCGGACTATTTACATTGACCCCCCCCCCCCCCCCCCCCCGTTTTCTTTTTACACTGCTGCTACTCGCTGTTTATTATCTATGCATAGTCACTTTACCTCCACCTACATGTACAAATGACCTTCACTAACCTGTACCCCCACACATTGACTAGGTACCCAACCCATTGCCTCCTTATTGTTATTTTGTGTTACTTTATTTAACTATTTCTTGAACTGCATTGTTGTTAAGGACTCGTAAGTAAACATTTCATAGTAAGGTCTACACCTGCTGTAGTCGGCACATGTGACAAATAAAATTGGATCATACAAATGGTCCCGGAATTACATTTACCATGTTACGTCTAGTCTATGAGACCAGGCTGACCACACAGGCCTGTGACGTCAATCGGCTCAGCCTCATTTGTATCCATGATTTTTATCCATTACCATTCCCTCGGTCATTCGGTCTCACACACACACACCTCCCTTTCTCTCCCATCCCCTCTGGGCTCTTCTGTCAAAAGGAAAAATGTAACACTTTGAAGCCATTTTCTCCCACAATGCAGTATGTGTAGAGGCTGTGTAAACATTCATTTATTGAGGCTTAAAAATCACACATTACAATTAACAAAATGTCTAAGCAGGTTATGGCCTGGTCCTATTGTCAATTGTACCATCTGAAAACACAGTCGTGTAGTAAAGCTATAGTGACCAGTTTACCAACCATTGTCACACACCAGCTTATTTGTCACATGCGTCATAGACAACAGGTGTAGACTAACAGTGAAATGCTAACTTACAGGTACTTTTTCATAGAATGCAGAGTTAACAAATAAAATAGAGACAAGGAATAAATACGCAGTGAATGAAACACTTAAAACACACACACAGAGTAGAAAATAACATTGCTATATAGACAGGGAGTGCCAGTAATGAGTCGAGGTGCAGGGGTACGAGGTAATTGAGGTAGCTATAGGTAGGGGTAAAGTGACTAGGCAACAGGATAGATAGACAGCAGCAGCAGCGTGTGGGGAGTGTGAAAGTGTGTATGACGTCAGTATGCATGTGTGTGGGCGTATGTACAGTAGTGTGTGTGTGTGTGTATGTATTAGGGTGTCATTGTAAGGGTAAAGTCCAGTGTGTGTGCATAGAATCAGTGCAAAAAATAAATAAGTCAATGCAGGTACTCTGGGTAGCCATTTGATTGGGGGGGGGGGGGGGGGGGGGGGGGGGGGTAGAAGCTGTTCAGGGTGCGGTTGGTTCCAGACTTAATGCATTGGTACCGCTTGCTGTGCAGTAGCAGAGAGAACAGTCTTGGAGTCAGACAATTATTTGGGCCTTCCTCTGACACCGCCTGGTATAGAGGTCCTGGATGGCAGAGAGCTTGGCCCTCTGTAGCGCCTTGCGGTCAGATGCCAAGCAGTTTCCATAGCAAGCGGTGACGCAGACAATCAAGATGCTCCCGATAGTGCAGCTGTAGAACTTTGAAGATCTGAGGGACCATGCCAAATCTTTACAGCCTCCTGAGGGGGAAGAAGCAATGTCATGCCCTCTTCACAACGGTGTTGGGGTGTTTGGACCATGATAGATCCAATTCTAACCACTTACAAACACAGATAAGGATCAGAGGGGAGAATCTCAATTGCATACTCCGTGTCCCCACTCCTCTCCAAACCTATTGGAGAAGATCAGAGAGAGGGACCTCTGGCTCTCATCCAATTGGTTTTGAGAAGGAGGCAAGTAGCGAGGCTGCAAGGAGAATGCAATTGAGATTCTCCCAGGTTTGTTCTCCTACAAGCACACACACACACACTTTAGTAATTTAGTAGTGAGTGCATACATTTTCATACACACTCTCTCTGGGTGTGTCCGTCTCCCTCTGTCCCTCTAAGTCTAAGCTCACATGACGGTGGCAGCCAATCCAAGGCTAATCTTTTACCATCTGGCAAACAGGCTTGACTCACGGTAGGTAATGTGGTGCAGTATTTTACTGTCAACACGTCACTGTGTTTACACACAGCACCGCCACTTAGCGTGTGAGTAATAACCACCGTGTGTGTGGGCGAGGCACTCAGGCATATAGAGAACAGCATCAAACTCACAACACAAGGCTGGCAGCCTGATACTACCTTTGGATAAGGGCAAAGTAACATGCCCCGATAACCCACCTCACTGTAAACAGAAATATACTGTACACAACGCTGGCATTGGCAGATGTTTGGGCTTTGTGTGCTAGTATGGTCACTATATCAATGTCACAGCTAAATGTGCAGAGGAACACACACAAAGATAAGACACAGACAGGCATAACCACAGACAGGCATAACCACAGACAGGCATAACCACAGACAGGCATAACCACAGACAGGCATAACCATACGCAAAGACCCCAAACTAGTGGATATAACCTTCTTACTCACACAGAGCTTTGGCTGACATCTGCTGCCGGTGTC
The DNA here is from genome assembly GCF_901001165.1 of Salmo trutta. Classification (NCBI taxonomy): domain Eukaryota; kingdom Metazoa; phylum Chordata; class Actinopteri; order Salmoniformes; family Salmonidae; genus Salmo; species Salmo trutta. The sequence continues at coordinate 13,267,970 of NC_042958.1, read as the reverse complement.
TAGGCTGGCCTGTACGGTCACTCATCACGTCAGTTAGCAGCCAACGGGAAGGATTACCCTCTACTCTACTAGAGGTCACAACCCCAGCACACACACGTCAAACAGGACGGGAGGGGTGTATATACCATACAGTACCGGCCAAAAGTTTGGATACACCTACTCATTCAAGGATTTCTTTATTTAGACTATTTTCTACATTGTAGAATAATAGTGAAGACATCCACACTATGAAATAACATGAAATCTGGTAACCAAAAATAAGTGTTAAACAAATCAAAATATGTTATACTTGGAGATTCTTCGAAGTAGACACCCTTTGCCTTGATGACAGCTTTGCACACACTTGGCATTTTCTCAACCAGCTTCACCTGGAATGCTTTTCCAACAGTATTGAAGGAGTTAGCACATATGCTGAGTACTTGTTGGCTGCTTTTCCTTCACTCTGTGGTCCAACTTATCCAAAACCATCTCAGTTGGGTTGAGGTCAGGTGATTGTGGAGACCAGGTCATCTGTCGTTACACCAATGTGTACCTAACCATAAACATCAATGCCTTTCTTAAAATCAATTAAAAAAAATCAATCAATAACATGAATTCCATCACTCTCCTTCTTGGTCAAATAGTCCTTACACAGCCTGGAGGTGTGTTGGATCATTGTCCTGTTGAAAAACAAATGATAGTCCCACTAAGCACAAACCAGAAGGGATGGTGTATGGCTACAGAATGCTGTGGTAGCCACACTGGTTAAGTGTGCCTTGAATTCTAAATAAATCACAGACAGTGTCACCAGCAAAGCACCCCCACACCATCACACCCGCTCCATGCTTCACGGTGGGAATCACACATGCAGAGATCTGTTCACCTACTCTGCGTCTCACAAAGACACAGCAGTTGGAACCAAAAATCTCAAATTTGGACTCATTGGTCTAATGTCCATTCCTTGTGTTTCTTGGCCCAAGCAAGTCTCTTCTTATTGGTGTCCTTTAGTACTGGTTTCTTTGCAGCAATTCGACCGTGAAGGCCTGATTCACACAGTCTCCTCTGAACAGTTGATGTTGAGATGTCTGTTATGTGAACTCTGAAGCATTTATTTGGGTTGCAATTTCCAAGGCTGGTAACTAATGAACTTATCCTCTGCAGCAGAGGTAACTCTGGGTCTTCCTTTCCTGTGGTGGTCCTCATGAGAGACAGTTTCATCATAGCACTTGATGGTTTTTACGACTGCACTTGAAGAAACTTTCAAAGTTCTTGAAATGTTCCGTATTGCCTGACCTTCATGTCTTAAAAAGTAATGGACTGTCATTTCTCTTTGCTTATTTGAGCTGTTCTTGCCATAGTATGGACTTGGTCTTTAACCAAATAGGGCTATCTTCTTTATACCTCCCCTACCTTGTCACATCACAACTGATTGGCTCAAACACATTAAAGAAAAGACATTCCACAAATTAACTTAAGGCACACCTGTTAATTGAAATGCATTCTAGGTGACTACATCATGAAGCTGGTTGAGAGAATGCCAAGAGTGTGCAAAGCTGTCATCAAGGCAAGGGGTGGCTACTTTGAAGAATCTCAAACATAGAATGTAACATTGATTTGTTTAACTCTTTTTTTGGTTACTACATGATTCCATGTGTTATATTTAGTAGATGTCTTCACTATTCTACAATGTAGAAAATAGTAAAAACCCTTGAATGAGTAGGTGTTCTAAAACTTTTGACCAGTACTGTATGTGATATTTCAGTTTTCTATTTTTAATAAATTAGCAAAAAATATTAAATGAACCTGTTTTTGCTTTGTCATTATGGGGTAGTGTGTAGATTGATGAGAAGAAAAAAAATAAACGTACTTTTAGAATAAGGCTGTCACAAACACAATGTCACAGATGTCTCAAGTTGAGGGAGCATGCAATTGGCATGCTGACTGCAGGAATGTCCACCAGAGCTGTTGCCAGAGAATTTCATGTTCATTTCTCTACCATAAGCCGCCTCCAATGTCATTAGAGAATTTGACAGTACGTCCAACTAGCCTCACAACCGCAGACCACGTGCATGGCGTTGTGTCGGCAAGCAGTTTGCTGATGTCAATGTTGTGAACAGAGAGCCCCATGGTGGCAGTGGGGTTATGGTACGGGCAGGCATAAGCTACGGACAATTTGAATGCACAGAAATACCGTGATGAGATCCCGAGGCTCATTGTGAGGCCCATTTCTCTTAAAGTATTTGTGACCGACAGATGCATATCTGTATTCCCAGCAGAGGTCGACCGATTAAAATCGGAATGGACGATTAATTAGGGCCAATTTCAAGTTTTCATAACAATCGGTAATCGCCATTTTTGGACACCGATTATGGCCGATTACATTGCACTCCACGAGGAGACTGCGTGGCAGGCTGACTACTTGTTATGCCAGTGCAGCAAGGAGCCAAGGTAAGGTGCTAGCTAGCATTAAACTTATCTTATAAAAAAAACTAACTACACATGGTTGATGATATTACTAGTTTATCTAGCTTGTCCTGCGTTGCATATAGTCAATGCGCTGCCTGTTAATTTATTATTGAATCACAACCTACTTCGCCAAACGGGTGATTTAACAAGCGCATTCACGAAAAAAAGCACTGTCGTTGCACCAATGTGTACCTAACCATAAACATCAATGCCTTTCTTAAAATCAATACACAAGTATATATTTTTAAACCTACATATTTAGTTAATATTGCCTGCTAACATGAATTTCTTTTAACTAGGGAAATTGTTTCACTTCTCTTGCGTTCTGTGCAAGCAGAGTCAGGGTATATGCAGCAGTTTGGGCCGCCTGGCTCGTTGCGAACTGTGGGAAGACCATTTCTTCCTAACAAAGACCGTAATTAATTTGACAGAATTGTACATAATATTGAAGATTGTGCAATGTAACAGGAATATTTAGACTTAGGGATGACACCTGTTAGATAAAATACGGAACGGTTCCGTATTTCACTGAAAGAAAAAAACGTTTTGTTTTTGAAATGACAGTTTCTGGATTTGACCATATTAATGAGCTAAGGCTCGTATTTCTGTGCGTTATTATAATTAAGTCTATGATTTGAAAGAGCAGTCTGAGCGGTGGTAGGCAGCAGCAGGCTCGTAAGCATTCATTCAAACAGCACTTTCTTCCATTTGCCAGCAGCTCTTCGCTGTGCTTCAAGCATTGCGCTGTTTATGACTTCAAGCCTATCAACTCCCGAGATTAGGCTAGCTATACTGAAGTACCTATTAGAACATCCAATAGTCAAGGGTATATGAAATACAAATGGTATAGAGAGAAATAGTCCTATAATTCCTATAATAACTACAACCTAAAACTTCTTACCTGGGAATATTGAAGACTCATGTTAAAAGGAACCACCAGCTTTCATATGTTCTCATGTTCTGAGCAAGGAAATTAAACGTTAGCTTTTTTACATGGCACATATTGCACTTTTACTTTCTTCTCCAACACTTTGTTTTTGCATTATTTAAACCAAATTTAACTTTTCATTATTTATTTGGGACTAAATTGATTTTATTGATGTATTATATTAAGTTAAAATAAGTGTTCATTCAGTATTGTTGTAATTGTCATATATATATAAAACATTTAAAACATCTGCTGATTAATCGGTATCGGCTTTTTTTGGTCCTCCAATAATCGGTATCGGCGTTGAAAAAAAACAATCTGTCGACCTCTAATTCCCAGTCATGTGAAATCCATAGATTAGGACCAAATTCATTTATTTAAATTGACTGATTTCCTCATCTGAACTGTAACTCAATAAAAAAATAGGAAATTGTTGCATATATTTTTATTTTACCTTTAACGAGGCAAGTCAGTTAAGAACAAATTCTTATTTACAATGACAGTGGGTTAACTGCCTTGTTCGGGTGCAGAACAGATTTTAACCTTGTCAGCTCAGGGATTCGATCTAGCAACCTTTCAGTTACCGGCCCAACACTAACCACTTTGCTACCTACCGCCCCAAAATTGTTCAAGATAGATAGGATATCCCCCTCAGACCAGGGTCAGGCAACCCACCCAGGGTCTCTGGGTTTGTAGGTCAGACTGGATGGAGGATTCAGCCATAGACAGGTTACCACCATAGTGTATGTAGGTTGTCATTTAACCTACTTGCAAACAAACTAACAAAGTGTGCCTTAAAATGTACCTTTTGTCTGAGATAAACGTTTTAGATTAAGTAAACAAACAAATGTTTTCAGACAGAATTCAAGCATAACGCATTGAGAAAGTTTTCAGCATTGAGTTTGGTCTCATGTAGCCTAGTTGATGCTGTATTGAAGGCGTACTTGAAGCTAGTGAATCTAAACCCAACCAGAACTCTACAGAGCTAACCCTGCGAATGATCATTTATGCCAAGTCTAGCAGCTCCAGGTCTTTACAGTGGTGTTCAGCAGAGACTGGTCAAAGCTCATCCACACACACACACTTCCCTGTTTTAGCCCCATTGATAAAACCTGACTTCCTCATGTTGGGTTCTAGCCGAGGGCATAAAACACTGGGTTCTAGCCGAGGGCATAAAACACTGGGTTCTAGCCCAGGGCATAAAACACTGGGTTCTAGCCCAGGACATAAAACACTGGGTTCTAGCCCAGGGCATAAAACACTGGGTTCTAGCCTAGGACATAAAACACTGGGTTCTAGCCCAGGGCATAAAACACTGGGTTCTAGCTGAGGGCATAAAACACTGGGTTCTAGCTGAGGGCGCAAAACACTGGGTTCTAGCTGAGGGCGCAAAACACTGGGTTCTAGCCCAGGGCGCAAAACACTGGGTTCTAGCCCAGGGCGCAAAACACTGGGTTCTAGCCCAGGGCATAAAACACTGGGTTCTAGCCCAGGGCATAAAACACTGGGTTCTAGCCCAGGGCATAAAACACTGGGTTCTAGCCCAGGGCATAAAACACTGGGTTCTAGCCCAGGGCATAAAACACTGGGTTCTAGCTGAGGACTGCCCACAGACAGACAGCACAAGTCAGGCTAAGGAGGAAGCCATCACTATTCCCATAAACTCTGGAATAATACACACGGTGTGTCTAAACAGATAGAGCAGCAGAGCTTCATAAAGTGACAGCTTCCTCCTGAGTTATGGACCCTCGCGGTGCAATGCTGTAATACGTCATGGTACATTCCAGTAAGGCAGTGCTAAAGCCATAAACCTGGACTTAACTGCAATGCAGGTTGCTGCATGTGTGCACGCGTGTGTGCCATTGCTTACACAAATCCAGTTTGAATCTGCTTGCCAACACGGGTTATATAGGGAGTGGACACACTCCACTCCGGGCTGTTGCAGGGAGATTTCACTGCAGTGGAATTCCACAGCCATCCAGGCAGTGGCTCAGGGTATTGAAACACCTGTTGCATGTGAAGTGAATCAAGGTAAAAATGTAGTCATTCATAACCGCCACTCCAATGCTAATGTTTCACAGAGTAAACACAAAGAGCAGGAAGGAAGACTTGCTTGTAGCCCGAGCAGTGAGAATGCAGCACAAACTGTCTGTGGTGTTGACGTGTACAGCCTCATTCTCACATCCCATTGTACTCAACACAGTAGCACATAAACAACACTAACGTGACAGAGGGGCCCCGAGAGAGAGAGAATTGTACGGTTAGTTTAGATCCTTCCTGTTTCCTACTGTAAATAAGGTCCTGAACTGAAGTCCTAAACTCCTCCAGGGAGAGTAAATACTCCTGTTAACTGAGTCATGTAAAGAAAACTCCAGACATTTGATAAGGGACAGTGCTATTCCTAAAGGGGGAACAGTCAGACTATTCTCATGAAGGTTGTGTCAGTTTGGCGTGTTGGGGGTTAAAGTCGTGTGAATGTGAAAGAGCAGCAGCAAGGCTCTGAACAGCTCCTTCAGCATTCTTACCACATCCTGAAACTACATCAATCTAGCCACACATGCCACCATCTCAAAACCGTATCGCTTCAGTTAACGTCAACGAGCCAACGCAACAATAAAAGTGCACTCTTTTACACCCCCCTAAACACGCCCACAGCCAACAACTCTTGATGGGAGCCCCTCTGTCTGCAGAAAAACAACCGGGGGCATCTCGTCCTGTTGCGTACCTCGCTGGATTATATTTGCCAATTCTCCTTTTTCCTGTCGTAAATCAGCATGTGACTTACTGCTCCAACTCATCAACAGGGTGTTTCTGTCGACATTGATATTGAGAAATCTATTGGCTCCGCGGTGTGTATTTCAGTGATCGATCAATGCTCCAGGCACAGTGGCACATGGTACTGGCAGCTGCATTGTTCCCTGTAATGGCCTGGCTCTCTCGATGTAAACACCAACTCAGGAGTCAAATGAGGTAATCTTGCCTGTGTGTAATGTAAACCACATGATTAAATGACCGTGTTCTACTCCTTGTCCTGTACAACAGGACTTGTCAAAGTGTCCGACATCAAACTAATGTCTACTTGACTCCTAGGGTGGACCTGCCCACTCTGTTTCCAATCTACTTGGACATTATCCTGATGTCATATCTAAGTCAAACACCTTGAAGCCATAGAATATACTTTAGCCTTCCCTTTTTACACCTCAACCTACATATGTATAGGCCCCTAGAAGGTGTTTCTCATTTAAATGTAATGTCATTCCATTGATCCTGTCTACAGAGTCTGCATGCAGTAGGCTACAATATTGCTGCAAACTAAAAGCCCTACGGACACAAACAAAGCTTCTCTTCCAATGCTGTGGCCATGGGAGCCGCTACGCCTCTTCTAGAGCATATTTCACACCCATTCACATGCATACTCCAAGGAAACTTTTGTTTTTGTGCTTGAACTCTACACTTCCACCCTCTGTTTACAAGAGGAAATGTGAGTGAGATCTGAGTGGCCTCAGAAACTGGGCACGTTGAACCGGCTCCCTCAGTAAGGCTAGCTCTAGCCGTTCCCATGTCCCTGCTTCCACAAACACCAGGACCAAGCAGCGAGCACACTGGTTCCAGAACCACAGAAAAGACACTGCAGTGACCACAGAGGAAAAGACTCACCCTTATGGCCAAACAGTGGGAGAAAAACACAAATGTTGAGAGGGACAGTAGTCGCACCATGGCAGCGATGGTGTGTGTTCTGAAAAAGCCCACAAAGCAAACATCTCCCTTCCCTCCCCTACTGGGGCAAGTCTTACCTCCCCTACTGGGGCAAGTCTTACCTCCCCCTACTGGGGCAAGTCTTACCTCCCCCTACTGGGGCAAGTCTTACCTCCCCCTACTGGGGCAAGTCTTACCTCCCCCTACTGGGGCAAGTCTTACCTCCCCCTACTGGGGCAAGTCTTACCTCCCCTATTGGGGCAAGTCTTACCTCCCCTACTGGGGCAAGTCTTACCTCCCCCACTGGGGCAAGTCTTACCTCCCCTACTGGGGCAAGTCTTACCTCCCCTACTGGGGCAAGTCTTACCTCCCCTACTGGGGCAAGTCTTAACTCTGTAGTGCTGATCTCTTCACATGAAGAAACCAAAATCTGATGCAAATCAAGTAACCCCACAAAGCCTGCAGCTCGTAAGAGCCCAACAGCACACAGCCACCCATTACAAATGAACTGTGGCCCACTCCAGAAAAACAAGAGGCAAACACAACCCAGGAGCACAATGGACCCTACAGTGCATTTGTACACAGGGCCATCTGATCTAGCGCCCTGCTGACTATGGTCTTCTCACAGGGGGCATAGAACTAGAATGAGCAGAAGGGACATCCCCTGTTCAAAGCAACGTTACATGGTGTAACATGGCAGCCATTTGGAATATTCAACTAACTAATGATCATCACATCAGAAAACTGAGCGAGACTTTATCCGTTCTAGTAACAAATTCTATGCTGGGTGGTCGGGACTCCGGTGGTCCTTCAGTGGGGAGGGTCTGAAGCATGGTCCATCAGAGACCAGTGCTCTAGAATGTGAGCCCACACAATCGGACCCTCTACTATCCCACAATGCATGCTAACACACACCACTTCTACAAGGATGATGGAACACAAAGGGCCCGGAGTGATGGATGGATGTAGCTTGTCTGGTTGATATATCCCTGCGCACATTCCACAACACCTGACAGAAAAGAATTTATCCTGAGAGCCAGAGAAAGGTGGGCTCAGAGAGGGGCTGTATATCTGTCAATGAGTGTGATTTGAAAGCAGACACACGTGGGTGGTTATGTGAAGCAGTGGGCTTGACAAAAGACTAATGGATTGCCCACCGAAGAGGGATGGGACCCGAACACAAAACACACGTCTCACTGCCTGGTTAATGTGTTACAATGCCATGGGAGTTAAATGGGGGGGGGGGGGGGGGGGGGGGCTGACTTGAACAAAAGTGCGATGTATAACTATTCTGTAGGATGACTACGAACTACTAAACATGATACAAGTTCGCATCATCACCATTAGTTGATTACTTTAGTCATATGTTATCAGTTCCAGAACTTACCAAATTGAAAATATAATAATAATGTTATGACGTTATAATGACAAAGATATTGGCTTCCTTGCAAAGTTTGCATCAAAAGATACTGAAACTCATAGGCCTAAGCGACATTGCACAACTATGCCATTAATAGGCCTACTGTGCAATTGGAGGATAAGAACTAAAGGAATAGGTTATCCAATGTGGCTCAATATTTTAACGCGAGTCTGTTAACGTGTCTAGATTGGAACACACTACAAAGTAGACAGGCAGCACATTCCTCGGCGCACACATTATAACAACTGGTAGGAGACAGTTGTTGCAACTAACACTAAGCATTGCAACAATAACAAAACAGACAATGTTCCAGATACTGTACAGTCATGTGTATGTGCAGAATTGAAACGTGACTGTATTAACTGATCAATTACAACGGTTCATGTTGTACAGTTTCAGGGTGACATTGCAAATTGATACCACCTGCAGGATTCCCATACGACTCATGAATCTGAAAGAAGCGATTCAACAGCTGGTTATTAGGTAGTACATGACGTTTGTCATCAACTTGATTATGTAGTGTCAATATGGCGTGCAGAAACCATGTATTTGAAACCGAAACAGGTCAAATAATTAGGTAGTACCTGAGACAGCTGTCTTGGATCAGGAGCGCCGAAGAGAGACGAGCTGGAGCTGAAACTGATGGCACCTCTCCGGCTGAGGACATGCTTAGGAACCGGCCTGTCTAGAGGCAAAACCGGCAGCTGATAACATACTTCCATTGAACAAAGTCAGAGCTGGATCCAGATCAAAATTCAAATTAAAAAAAAATGTATAAACAGAAATTAATTGATAGAATGGAAAATGAAATGCAAGAAAATAATAGGGTTGATTGCAGAGCGGTATCCCTCCTTTGTGGGGGGATCAGTGGTAATGTTTCAGCAGTAAGGTAGGCTACTTGTTCTTGGCGACTTTAAACGTGACAAAATCGCCGTCATTGATATTGTCTATGTTTCTCGTCTCATTTGCTCCCATTCTATCCGGATTATTTTCATGCTGCTCCTTCGCTCCTTATTCCACACAGATTTGGGCCCTCAAAAGACGAGGCCTCTATATTTTCTGCATCTTTATAAAAACGCGTACTCATTTTCTGTCCAAAACTCCTCTCAGACGTGATTCATCGTGATATGTCTCCAAATCTAAACAAAAGGAACGACCCCTCAAAACACGACAGCTACCGATGTACAACACTGGTGGATGAAGTGAAAGGAATCCTACGAGGTAAATATTGGAGAAGTTGCCTTTACAGTGGTTTGGTGGTATTCATTTAACGTGCCAGAAGAAACATTATCAATATGTATTCGGTCTTTTTTCACAATGCAAGTATAAATAGTACCCGTAATTGACCACAATTCTGTTCCACTCAATGCAGCACTGTGTAATTTCAACAGAAAGTGGTTGGCTCAAGGGGAAACCCGACGTCAATCTCACTCAAACTCGGCGTCCGGCAAACAATATTAAGTGCAACGAAAAAGCAAAAATGTGAATCAAGGTAAATGTATCTCCTTTCACTACCTAGCTAGCCATCTTCCTAAACATTAGTCTGCTCTCGAACACACCACCTGCCAGAGATGGAACCGTTCGAGCGACCGCATAACGCCCGTGCCCAATTTATCCAATTGCAGCATGGCTACTAATGTCACATCTATAGTGATTGGACAATGGCATAGACTTCGTTTGCAACAAGCTACGCTATTGGCTAGACGTCCAGGGCGATCCCCCGATACTGATTTGAGCAGTCGTTCACCGACGGCGCGGATCTCCACAAGGGTATTCCAGCACAATGGGGTTTGCCCTAGAGCAGTCCACATCATTGCATGTGATTACCTTTCTTGCATGAGTCATCCAGTTGTAGCGTACTTGAGAAGTGGGACTCCAGTTTTCAATGTGAGGCTATGGTGGAATTTAGTGGAATACACTTCCAGTATACAAAAAGTTATGTTTTTTAATGATCTATTTATTAAGCTATAGGGTGTCTGATAGCTCAGACTAATATAATACAAATCAAGAATAGGCTACTTACATCTGAAATTAATTTTGAAAGCCTGGCTAGCTATGCACACTTTGGCACATGTAACCTTTATTTAACTAGGCAAGTCGATTAAGAACAAAATCTTATTTACAATGACGGCCTACACCAGCCAAACCCGGACGACGGTGGGCCAATTGTGCGCTGCCCTACGGGACTCCCAATCACATCCGGTTGTTATACAGCCTGCATTCGAATCCACGTGTCTTTAGTTACGCCTCTAGCACTGACATGACATGGAATACAAGGAATGGAGTGGAATATTAGCTAAACAGATTGGCAACCACCCGCTGGGCACACACTGGTTGAATCAACATTGTTTCCATGCCATTTCAACTGACGCAGTAGGAAGGAGAACTTCCCACAAATGTATCTGAGAGAGAGAGAGAGAGGGAGAGAACAGAACTCATACTCCGCCTGTCCTGCATCAATGTCAGGCTGACCTATATCCATTACTAACACCTATTACCTGCAGACAGTGGCTATTGTCCGGTAGGTCTCTATTGTCAGGTCGTGTGAGTAGTAGGCTAGACCTAAATAATACCTTCTTTCCATGAAGTCAAGGAACACACCATTCCATTCAAGAATTCTCTCCTGAAAACACTGCTCTAAGAACCACCTCTACTTACATTCTGATTCAACTTTTTTGGGGGTCTTATGCAGGAGAACTGGGGGACAAGGCTGAGCTGTACCATGGCAACAGTCAGGCTGAATGCCAGTTGAGGGGCATAATGAGTACCCCTATGGCTTCTCCTCCACTACATCCCTCCCTCCCTCTCTTCTACGGCACTCTCAATGCAATTCCACACAATCACACTCCTTGGGAGGTCCTGCGTCTTTTCCAGGCAACTGAAGCAACAGTGTGCCAAATCACTCCACCAGCCAGTCACTCACCCTCAGCGAAGACTAGGCACATGATAGTAGACCCGATATCAACCTTAGCAAAGGACAAGCCAATCCAGACCCATTAGACTAGATATCGACTGGTGACGTTCTAACGGGTCAGAATGACTGGGCCTAGCTGTGGTGATTAATTAACTGCATTTTTCATACCCATTTCAAAAAGTCTATTTGAGGTTGGTGTTTATTTGGTATTTTTTACTAAATGTTTTCAACAAACCACTTGACCACTCTAAAATGACATAAGTGTGTGCATGCATGTGTGTGTATGTGTACACACTCCCATGAGTGTGACTCTCTGTGGGAAAGGGTAGGAAAACATTTGTTAATTAATTCCTCCAACAGTTCCTTTATAGCACACACATTTTGGTCCCTAGGCAGATATGCTCAGCTGCATCAGGCACTCAGCAAGCCCAGGGGGGCGTGGAGTACAGAGCATGGAGTCCAGGGACAGGTTAACTGCATACCTGCTGATTCTCCAAGCAGCTACAAGTATCTTGTTGCAATCCCCCCCACACCTCCCACCCCCTCCTCCTTTGTCGGTGACAGCCTTTAGGGAACCAGAGGAGTCGTTAGCGCTAATTGATGATACAGTGGGCCCCTCTGGATAAGAGCTACTGACTATTGGCAAAAAGTGGCATTCCTTATATAACATGTTCAGATGTAATAAGTCCACACGTTTAATTTGACTAGACTTGAACAATAAAAATGGCTGTTTTTTATCAGGAAATGGACCGTCAATAACATTTGAATCCAATCCTTCATGCCAATTTGTGGTTTTCTATGGACTAACAACACCATGAAGAATAAATTACAACTGTGATATGCCACTCCTTGATAGAATCACTGGTCTGATAACTTTACCCGATCTAAATGATTAGATATAACATCAAATCAAATTGCATTGGTCACATAGACATAATTAGGTGATGATATTGCGGATGTAGCGAAATGCTTGTAAAACAATAAACGTTCAGAGCTAATAATGTAAAAAATAACACACAAAAAAACAAAATACTGCAAAGTTACTTAGTGAACTAGAACCAGTGCTGCCATGTCTGTCGGCGCCATCTTGCCTTTTACTATTGCTATCATTAGTCTTTATATACACTGAGCTGAGGTGAAAACGATTTATATTGTTACGGTAAACTTTGAGTCCACCTGCAAACCCTTTATGGAGCTACGTTTTTACCTCTGGTCATGTTCATATGTAAAATATGCATGTATGTATCGCCATCTTGTGGAAGAGTATTCATGCAGGAAAATATTATTTTCCTTACCTTTCTTCTATATTCCAGTAGGTGGTGCTCTTGTGTCACTGAATACAGAGGTCTTGTGAAAACCATGGTGGAAACCTATCGAGTCTACTAAACAGATAGTATACTAAAAAGCACAACATTACATTAAATATTTTACCTTATCTTTCACTATCCTCTCAGACAGTCATCAACCAGTTGAACCCCGTTACTATTCCACCCAAACACCTCAGTATCCTGCAGTATAGTAGACCTACATCCGAGTCCCCTTTAAACCCCAACCCAACATCCAGGTAACCAGGTTAGGGCCACTGGCAGCGAGGCCTGCTGAAATGTGAGCCCATGACTATCTGCCTGTATTTTTTATTCATCTCATCCGCTGATCTAGTCCTCCACAGAGCAGACACCTGACTCCACTGACCTGTCTGTCTCTCACAGGGACGACTGAAGCACTGGAGCTGACGGCCTGGACAGAGGAACAGGTATGAAAGAGAGGAACGGGAAAGTCAGAGACAGCGATAGGAATAACTGTGGACAAATGCAGAGGATGTTTTTGGCAAAAATGTATCTTAAGTCTTTTGAGTTCTGTTGTTTGGTTTTTGAGGTCTTAGTCCATGTTTCAACAGTAAGGCAACAGGTTCTCTCATTTTGGTGTTCTCTGATAAATTTGGACAATGTATTTAGTGACTCTTGGATCGAACAGAGTGTTGAAGATAAAACATAGTGAGGGAGAGTTTGGGAAACAATTGAACTGTAGGTTCCCTGTGGGAAGTTTTTTAATTAATATTTACAACAGTTCTATCAATAATGAATAGAGATGCTGTGTGAACAGTATACAATTACTGGCAGATCAGGGGATCAGCTGAACAACCGCACAGTCAACATCAGGTATCATATGAAAATCATTGTGATGTGTTGTGCAGGTAATGGTGAGAAAAGATGTCAGAGCAAAGGCAACGTTCCCTGTCCACCTCAGGAGAGGCCCTCTATCTGGTCCTGGGCCTCGACAAGACCTGTACACCGGATGACATCAAGAAGTCATACAGGTACACACACACACACACACACACACACACACACACACACACACACACACACACACACACACACACACACACACACACACACACACACACACACACACAAAAAACACCACACACACTAAATCCTTGCTCCTTGTGTGTTTGTGCATGTGCAACCCATTTATAGATTTAGTTGTTGCCTTGAAGCGAGGACCCACCATTTGGAGTCATTGGCTTTGTAGAGTAACATATAACCTTATGCCTCAATGGAGAAACTGGACTGCATGTTACATCACTGACAACAACCCTTCAGCATGTTGACTCTTGGAGAAACTTTTATCCATATAACTAGAAATACTGTAATGCTGTTGGATTTTGGTTTGTAAACAAAGATCCTTTTCTTCATCAAAGCAGGTTATACATTGATCTGTAACCATGCACAAACAAACGTCATGTAACAACCAATGTCTATGGAGGTCAGAGGGAATCATTTTAATGGGATGTTTTTCAGGAGAAATGTGGCACAGATGTAGAAAAAGAATAACTTTGTGAGACAGAGTGACTGACTGCTACAAGACCTTTTATAATCACAGCAAGTGATTGTCAGACAGCTGCATGAATACAATATGACTTCCATAAAACTAAAATATTAATACTACAGAACAGATGGTACCCCTCGTTGTACTCAGTTCATATCAAGTGTGTGTGTGTGTGTGTGTGTGTGTGTGTGTGTGTGTGTGTGTGTGTGTGTGTGTGTGTGTGTGTGTGTGTGTGTGTGTGTGTGCGCGTTTCCCACACACAAGCGTGGGTGTACTTGGAAGCTTGTCACAACCTGTTGGGAATTGTATGACCCTAGCATTATTGCAGCAGACAAATTGCTATGTACCCACACGACAAGTAGTACCTCATCCTTATAATAAAATAGCAGGACAGACTTCCTATAATATGGAGAGCTGCTGATAAAACTCACTGGTCTCAGTACTCAACTTTAATATGGTTATTGTGTAATAATGTTAGTATGAAAGGAACCTTTGATGATTAGACCTAATCCAAATCAATTGTCTTAACTCAAGCCGTTATCAATTATATTTGGTAATGTAATTCTACATTTGAATGTAGATTTTGTTTAAGATAACTCTTTTATCCTATAACCTACATTTCAGTCAAAGGATGCCTGTCAAGCCCTCGTTCATACCTTGACTTCTCTCTCATTTCACCAATACATTTCCATTATGTAGTAAGGCATTCCAACATGTAGTAAGTCAGAATCTAATGACTTCTAATATAAATTCACTTCAGACTCGAGTCATACAGATGCCATCACAATTAGTAGTTCTTAATTAATTGCTCTAATTGGAATTCACTTCCAGGAACCATCCAAATGGTTAGCGTTTGAACAGCCCTTGTTTGTGGTTAATGAATATGTAATCATAGCAGCATTTTCAGAGCCTCTTGGCTTCATTAAAAATAAACAAGCAGACGTGCTTCAGAGCGTCATGAAATGTTGATGAGAAATTATAATTTACAGCAAAAAAAGAGTGAGAAAAAAAGGAATTATGTAAAAGTGACTGTAGTTATATTTATTTCATGGTGTCTGTCAACCAAGGGTTCCAATGGACCTAATGCCAAAAAATAAAAACTGCAGTTGAATTCAAAATGGCAGACTGGTACACCATGTATAGAACTGGGCACCAGCAGTTAGCTCAGTGTTTCAGTTATATACTCTAGGTTCAATATTTACATTCTCTAGCCTGACTTAAGAGTTTTAATTGTACTATACATGCTATTACAACTTTCTTTGGCTTATTGAACTAATATACCAATGCCTGGCAGGTGTGTGTGTTGATGGGTGTGAGGGAGCAGGCTTCTAACCACACCTAATGGGAGATAATACTGCTGCCTCTTACTGAACTCATTACATAAGACCATAAAATAACAAGACAGTAACAATGAAAACAACATTTATGTTAGCGAAGCCTTTCGGATTGCATCATCTTTTCAATTTCGTAATATTTTTTACTATTTAGAAAACATGCTTTGAAATATCATCCAGACAAGAACCCAGAGAACCCGAACGCCACAGATAAATTCAAGGAGCTCAACAATGCCCACTCCGTGCTGTCAGATGCCTCCAAGAGGAACATCTACGACAGCTATGGCTCCCTCGGTCTGTACGTGGCACAGCAATTTGGAGAGGAGAACGTCAATGCTTATTTCATGCTCTCCAGTTGGTGGGCAAAGGTGGGTGTGTGTGTGTGTGCGTGTGTGCGTGCGTGCGTGCGTGTGTGTGTGTGTGTGTGAAAAAGGAAAGTCTATGTTCATGTGTTAATAGTGAGTGGTCTATGTCCATCCTCCACACAGGGTCTGTTTGCCGTCTGCGGCGTGCTAACAGGCTGCTACTTCTGCTGCTGCCTGTGCTGCTGTTTCAACTGCTGCTGTGGGAAGTGTAAACCCAAAACTCCTGGAGAGGAGGACCCCGACAGCTACGTGTCCCCTGAAGACCTGGAGGAGCAGATCCGCACAGACATGGAGACAGGTGAGCAAATCAAATAACATTGTCACGTGCCGAATACAACAGGTGTAGACGTTACTGTGAAACGAGCCCTTTCCCAACAATGCAAAGTTAAAAAGGAAGAAAATTATCACACAAAAAAAGGAAATAGTAACACAATAAAAGGGTACCGGTACCAAGTCAATGTGCTGGGGTGTGAGGTAGTTGAGGTGATTGAGGTAATATGTACATGTAGCTAGGGATAAAAGTGACACAGCACAGTTACAATGGTCAGGGTTTTGTAACAGAGAGATAAGGTGAGCCCCACTGAGAAGAATGAAGTTTCCCTTTGACACTGATCTGAGGTCAGTGTTGCATTTCACATTCCTAATGGCTAAGGTTAGGACTCTAGGATGGTAAGCTGATCCTAGATCTGTGCCTAAAGGCAACTTCTACCATGAGCAAGCCTCACACACTATCTCTCACTGTTTCAGAATTAGCCTATAGCTCGCAGTTTTATTATCCATCTGTTGAAACAACAACAGCAGCAACCTCCTTAATAAGCTCTGCCTACATCACTCTCGTACCGTATCAATATTACCTCATCTATCAATGGAAAAGCATTTGATGCTGCAAAGTGACTTTGATGCTAGGGCACAAAGACAGTGGAATGGCACAGACAAACTTAAAATATGTTTTCTCAAACACTCCAAGTCAGCCAGTTAATGAAAATAAATATACTTGATATATTTGGGCCAGATGTTTGGATATGATAAATTGCTCTGGTGCCAGTTAGCTGTGGGAGGTGGGGTGTGTGTTTTTCCCCATGTCTCTGTAGTTCTTAGATACAACTGATAATTACTGCCTCTGAGTCACGTCTCTAAATGTGTTTCCATAGCAGTTATTTTGAGCCCCATCTCACGATTAAAGGGAAACAATGGCCTTGGTTTCAGGCACTCACTGCAAAGTCTCAGCCCCCATGGGAGGGTGATGAGAAGGCCTACTCATGTGTTTGGCTTCAGAACACATTGCTTATGATAACATATTTATTGGGAGAATTTCTGAATATGAATAGGACCTCCTACTGTAGGCATAGTCCAGGGTAATTGAACTGATTAACGGGGACTTTACAACCAAAGTTGTAAAACTGCCCTTCAAGCCAGCCAGGCTGACACAGTGTGTGGTGCCAAAAGGACAACCGGCAGCAGGAGGCTTGACACAGGTAGCCGTCACCGCCTCACAACAGGACAGTCAAGACATCCCCCAGTCTCAACAGGAACAGCTATACTATAGATAGTGTCCTAGGCCTATTTTTAGGAACATTTTGGAGGATATGACATATTTTATTAGTTCTGTGCAACATACTGCAACAACATAAACGGATGCACTGATGAGTTGATCTTACCTTCTCCAGACGCTGACGACGTCCCCATAATACAGCAGCCAACCAATGCAAGCGAGAGGACCGGGTTGATTGGTGACGGACGACGGGCCTATACCTAACACAACTGAGAAGAAAGATCGGAGGACTGGTGATGTCATAGGGATTCCAGAACTGGCTTTAAATACGTGTATTTGAGTATTTGTTATTTGAATACTTATTTTCAATGTATTTTAGTATTTTCAAATAATGTGGCCCGAATCAACTACAACTAAGTATTTGAAAGTGTTTTCAAATAATTTCCTATAAATAGCCTACTATTTAACTTGTTTCAAAAACTATTTTCAAATACCTGGCTTAAATGCATGGGAGTGTATTTGAGTCATTTTATTTCAGTATTTTCAAATAGATTCCAATATTCAACTACTTGTCTTTTCAAATAAAACATATCTACTTACTTCCAAATGTATTTGAAAGTAATTTAAATACCCTAAATAGTATTTGAACCCAGGTCTGAGAGGGATTCATACCTTGACCTGGTAGATCCCAAAAGGGTTCCAATTACATTCCACCCCTTGACTACACTTTGTAAATTCTGAATGAGTGTTAGTTTGTGTGCATTGTGTTTTGTGTTTGTTTGTTATTTATTCAGAACAAAATACAAAGTATCCCTAGAATTGTGCAGGTCCAAGTTTGGGCGGTAGCCTAGTGGTTAGAACGTTGGACTTGTAACCGAAAGGCAAGTTCGAATCCCTGAGTTGATAGGCAGTTAACCCACTGTTCCTAGGCCATCATTGAAAATAAGAATTTGTTCTTAACTGACCTGCCTAGTTAAGTAAAGGTAAAAATCAAAAAGTGTGGTTGTGAAAGAATTGAGAGATGTCTCTATTTTGTCATGTGAGCAATAAAGACCGCCCTTTTTGAAATGTTACTTTAGCATCTATTTTTTTAAACCACATTGCCAGTTTTTCAAACATGTAGATAATTAGATCAGTGTGTATCAATTGCTATAGTTTCACAAATCAGGTAATAAAAAATGTCTTCCTTCGAGCCGGATTTGAACCAGCGACCTAAGGATCGCTATTTAACCTCTACAGTCCTCCGCTCTACCAACTGAGCTATCGAAGGGTATACATGCAAAAACGTCGCAGTGGGCAATTTATACGTTAAGGTGCTTCTCTGGCAGGCATTCTAGCTAAGTTGTGTAGTTTACTTTCTGTCATTATGAGACTACATTTTTCAATCACAAAATAGTTTATTTGACCTCATTTTAACAGTCACATATTTAAATGAAGTATAAAAACAAACGAGCTATCTAGCTATGCACATAGCTAGTTACAGTAGCTAGCTAGCCAACGACTTTCAAACGCATTCGACACACTTAGCTAGCTAACACAGAGTTATCTTTGTAGCTAGCTAGCAGGAGTCAAGTCGAAGATAATGTGGACATGTGTAACCTAAAAGTATGCTAGCTGTAAATAATTTACCATTGTCAATGCCTACATTTTCCATAGAAGCTAGCAAGCAACAATGTTACTTTGTGAGCCGGAGACTGCCAGTGCCACATATGTGAAGCTAGCCACAATAAGAATTAACCACAATAGTGGCACTTTCGGTTCGCCTTGAAAATAAAAGTCTCTTATTGAAAGTGATGCAAATGCATACTAAACTGCAAAAAAAGCTAACTTAACACGTGAAAATATTTGTATGAACATAACAAGATTCAACAACTGAGACATAAACTGAACAACTTCCACAGACATGTGACTAACAGAAATAAAGGGGGGGGGGGGGGGGGGCGTCAAAATCAAAAGTAACAGTTAGTATCTGGTGTGGCCACCAGCTGTATTAAGTACTGCAGTGCATCTCCTCCTCGTGGACTGCGCCAGTTCTTGCTGTGAGATGTTACCCCACTCTTCCACCAAGGCACCTGAAAGTTCCCGGACATTTCTGGGGGAATGGCCCTAGCCCTCACCCTCCGGTCCAACAGGTCCCAGAAGAGATCCGGGCTCTTCGCTGGCCATGGCAGAACACTAACATTCCTGTCTTGCAGGAAATCATGCACAGAACGAGCAGTATGGCTGGTGGCAATGTCATGCTGGAGGGTCATGTCAGGATGAGCCTGCAGGAAGGGTACCACATGAGGGAGGAGGATGTCTTCCCTGTAACATACAGCGTTGAGATTTCCTGCAATGATAACAAGCTCAGTCCGGTGACACTGTGACTCACCGCCCCAGACAATGACGGACCCTCCACCTCCAAATCGATCCCGCTCCAGAGTACAGACCTTGGTGCAACGCTCATTCCTTCGACGATAAACGCGAATCCAACCACCACCCCTGGTGAGACAAAACTGCGACTCGTCAGTGAAGAGCACTTTTTGCCAGTCCTGTCTGGTCCAGCGACGGTGGGTTTGTGCCCATAGGCAACGTTGTTGCCGGTGATGTCTGGTGAGGACCTGACTTACAAGGCCTACAAGCCCTCAGTCCAGCCTCTCTCAGCCTATTGCGGACAGTCTGAGAACTGATGGAAGGATTGTGCGTTCCTGGTGTAACTCGGGCAGTTGTTGTTGCCATCCTGTACCTGTCCGGCAGGTGTGATGTTCGGATGAACCGATCCTGTGCAGGTGTTGTTACACGTGGTCTGCCACTGCGAGGACGATCAGCTGTCCGTCCTGTCTCCCTGTAGCGCTGTCTTAGGCGTCTGACAGTACAGACATTGCAATTTATTGCCCTGGCCACATCTGCAGTCCTCATGCCTCCTTGCAGCATGCCTAAGGCAGGTTCACGCAGATGCGCAGGGACCCTGGGCATCTTTCTTTTGGTGTTTTTCAGAGTCAGTAGAACGGCCTCTTTAGTGTCCTAAATTTTCATAACTGTGACCTTAATTGCCTACCGTCAGTAAGCTGTTAGTGTCTTAACGACCGTTCCACAGGTGCATGTTCATTAATTGTTTATGGTTCATTGAACAAGCATGGGAAACAGTGTTTAAACCCTTTTGTAACGGATCTTCTTAGAGAAGTGGAGGAGTCAGGCGCAGGACACAGGGATGAAGGTAAACCAAAACGTGTTTACTCAAATTATTAAATCCATCTTCTCTTAAAAATACATAGTCTGGAGAAAACACCTCCAACTACACTAAACAGACAAACAGTGAAACATCGATCGGTGGCAACTAGTAAGCCGGTGACGTCGACCGCCGAACACCGCCCGAACAAGGAGAGGGGTCGACTTCGGCGGGAGTTGTGACACCTTTACAATGAAGATCTGTGAAGTTATTTGGATTTTTACAAATTATCTTTGAAAAACAGGGTCGTGAAAAAGGTTTCTTTTTTTGCTGAGTTTATTGCAAACAGTGGTGGGAAAAGTACCCAATTGTCATACTTGAGTAAAAGTAAAGATACTTCAATAGAAAATTACTCAAGTAAAAGTGAAAGTCACCCAGTAAAATCCTACTTCAGTAAAAGTCTAAAAGTATTTGCTTTTAAATATACTTAAATATCAAAAGTAAATGTAATTGCTAAAATATATTTAGGTATCAAAATGAAAAGTATAAATCATTTCAAATTCCTTATATTAAGCAAACCAGACAGCACATTTTCTTGTTTTTTAAATTTACAGATAGCCAGGGGCACACTCGAAACACTCAGACATAATTTACATTATTTATGTAGTTTACAAACAAAGCATGTGTTTAGTGAGTCCGCCAGATCAGAGGCAGTAGGGATGACCAGGGATGTTCTCTTGATAAGTGTGTGAATTAGACAATTTTCCTGTCCTGCGAAGCATTCAAGTAGTACTTTCAAGAATTTTTACTTAAGTACTTTACACCACTGATTACAAATAGTGGAATCATGTCATATTTGGACTAAATAATCATTAACAAGATCGGAATGTTGTTATATAAAGGCTACAAAAGACAATAATTTGTTAATTTCACACTAAAAAAGTTAAATATGAGCTACAACACCAGTATTTGTGTAATCTCTTCACAGTTGTGTTCTGTGGGTGTCACTGAGTAGACTGATACACCATTTAATTCATCCACAATTCACAGTTAAGTCTGTGCAGTGTAATTTGAATGTCAATACGCACAATAGGCTGACTGGGGAGGTGATTTCCCACAGTCAAAGTCCCGTAATAACAGCTACGGTGCTAATATTTGTGTAAACTCTTCACAGCTGTGTTCTCTGGGTGTCTCTGAGAAGACTGATACTTAATTGATCCTCAATCCTGTACAGTGCAATTTGAATGTCCAATACACATATAGTAGGTTGACTGTTAAGCTTAATGTGGCTCATTTCACAGTGGTTTCAGAGTCCTGAGCTATGATGCTAATATTTGTGTATTCTCTTCACAGTTGTGTTCTGTGAGTGTTACTAAGTAGACTGATACCCAATTTCATTGATCTACAATCCATAGGTAAGGCTGCACCCTGCAGGTGATTTCCCGGGCCTGGTTCCATAACGGGGTAGAAGAGGTTCTTAGCCCCCTCAGTTGAAACTTGTGCCCCCTCAGTTTTATGTTCTTATATAAAAAAAACAGCCAAAAAGTTCAAATGATTGAGTGACAGGTTGACGCAAAATCTGTATCTCCGCTGTGCTGTGTCAACACAATAGACAGAGGGCACCACGATGTGTGTAGGGGGCTATGGAAAGCCACTGTGGCGGTTAGGTATGCTTCCATTGGGTTTCCATAAAAAGCAGGAAAGAACGCTTCTCATCTGTGAGAAGTGAATAATATGATATGCCTTCGCCTGTAATATTTTATTTTGATTTATAAGGGCGGTGTCAAGTTTACCGTTGAAGCTGCTTCACTCAACTCAGCATCAAACCCCACCGCTACGGAGTTTAATTAGCTTCTTAGCTCGCTGTAAAAGCGTTGGTCTTATTAGGCTTGCCTATTTAGCTAGCTCGAACCAGCTAATCTGCCACTGCCACGATGGATATCAGAAATTGGCTTCTCCAAAGTACCCAAACAAAGCCTGGCTCCTGTCTCAGTGGTTGTTAAAAGTTGTGACAGCATTGTGAAGTTCCTCTCAGACACCAAATGCATGTGTTCGTACAACACAGAAGTAAGACTCGAGGCTACAGGGCTGCTGAAGGCAGTGACAGACCCGGCTTTAAGTTTAAAGCCACCATGGCACACAGAATCCTCAGTCTTCTCAACCCTCCAAACAAATTGCTCAAGGCAAAAGCAACAGATCTTTACACTGGAGTTAAAGTTGTCCATAGTGCATTTGAGTCCCCCGAGAAGACATTTGGGCGCAGTTCAGTGCCAATGGCACTGACACACCACCAGTACCAAGCAAATAACAAAGTTATGTATGTATAAATATCCAGCAATACGTGGTGGACAGTACAGTAGGCCAGGAGGACAGAGGAGAAGAGACTGAGTGTAAAAGGCTGTTCTTGGATGCTGTCATTGGTGAAATGTCAGAATGATTCAGCGAATGCAACAGCCAACTGGTGGAGGCCCTGTGTGCCCTTGACCCAGAGAGCCATGACTTTCTAGATGTAAAAAAGGTCAGTGAAAGCATTACTGGATCAAAGCAAAACACATTTGGTGGAAGCTGAGTTTAATGTCGCTCGCCAGTTTTTGCAGACTGAAATCGCCCGCTCCTGCTCCAATTAGGTCAAATGGACACCACTTGATATCCTGCAACGATTCTCTGGGCCTCTCTCTGCTATGCCGACCATGCTTACTGCACTGACACATGGATTGACTTTTGGTGCGTCCACAGCTACATGCGAGAACAAATTTTCCACTTTGACAAACGTGTTCAGTCGGCACAGATGAAGCATGGGGATCTTACAAGAAGATTTCGGGGAGAATTGAACGATCGATTTCTCAGGAAGTTCCACAGAGCATCAAGGAGGCTGCAACTCTTCTGAAGAAAAAAAATCTAGTAGTTAAAAAAATATATATTTTGTCATATCCAATTAAGATGTCTCATTGCTGCAACTTGGGAGAGGTGAAGGTCGAGTCATGCATCCTCTGAAACATGACCCACCAAACCGCGCTCCTTAACACCCACCCACACCAATGTGTCAGAGGAAACACCATTCAACTGATGACACTGTCAGCCTGCAGGCACCCAGGCCACCACAAGGAGTCACTAGAGCGCTATGAGCCAAACCATCCCCTTACCCGGACGACACAGGGCCAATTGTGCACTGCCCTATGGGACTCCAGGTCAAGGCCAGTTGTGACACAGCCTGGGATCAAACCCAGGTCTGTAGATATGCCTCAAGCACTGTGATGCAGTGCCTTAGACTGCTGTGCCACTCGGGAGGCCAGCTGGTTGGTTTTTATAAAAATCTTGGGTGGTATAGCCATTGGCGTCATTTCATCAAAAACCTAGGGTATGGAATGGCAAAATGACTTCCTTAGCCACTAGCCTACAGTAGGTTTTCAATGGCCTTGCTTTAGTATGTAGGCCACTGTCCATGGAGCTGATAGAGCACCGCAACGATTTCACGCCAAACTGTCACTTCTTTGTCAAAAGCGCTCAATGGTTTCAACATTTGAACTTTTATGTTTATTGTGGTATAGTGTGATATAAGCAGAATTCTATATAATTGTGCCACATCACAACGTGTCGCTGAACTCATGAGCGCCATGATTTTCCATGTATGAAGCGGGCCTATAGGCCTGTTAATTTGACAAGACAGCTGTGCATGGCTGCATCTCACTGTAGGCTGTAGGCTATGTTTTGGTTATTTGATCTCCATTCACCTTTTGTTTACTGCATTTGTTACTGTTAATGTAACGAGCCTAAATATAGATTTTTCCGTGCCATTATTGATCTGTTATTTTGTTTACTAGGCCTACTTGGTATAGCTGTTTTGTTTTGTTCGCATTCATTTGTTCGCATTCACAGTCGTGTCAGTATTCTAAGCCAAATTATTATCCAGTCATTTTGTTTGCATGTATTAATAACTAGGCTACTACTTTCAGCATTTAGTTTGCATTATTTAGGTAAGACAGCTGTGTGTACGGCTGCATTCACATAGGCTGTCAGTAATACTCTAGGTGAATTACCCTATCTATCTTGTAGCCTAAATTCATTACCAAAACTTACTTTAGTGTGTAGGGTACTATCCATTGTACTGATACAGCGCAGCAGAGATAAGCTACAGATTTAGTGCCAGTGTCACTTCAAAAGCACTCAATCAATGGTGTAGAAGTCGCTGCATTTTAACTTTATGTTTATTGTGGTATATAAGCAGAAGTAATTCCAATGCAAAAAAACCCCAAAATTGTGCCACCTCTGGCCCCTCACCGATTTCAATTGCCCCCTTATCACTTTATCCTGGCACCGCACAATAAGAGCTACAATGCTAATATTTGTGTAAACTTCACAGTTGTTTTCTGTGGGTGTCATTTTCAGTGAAAAATGTATGTGCAAAACACATAGTAGGTTGACTGGTAAGCTTAATGTGGTTAATTTTACAATGGTTTCAGAGTCCCGCAATATGAGCTACAACACACAAAATGTTTGTCAAATCTTTACAGTTGTGTTCTCTGGGTGTCATTGAGTAGAATGATACTCCATTTCATGAATCCACAGTCCAATATGAATGTCAGTAAGCACCATAGGCTGACTGGTGAGGTCATTTCCCACAGTCAAAGTCCTGCAAGAAGAGCTAATAACAACTCTTTATAGTTGTGTTTTGTGAGTGTCACTGAATAGACTGATTCACAATTCATAGGTAAGTCTGTACAGTGAAATATAATTATGCTCCCAATGCAATTCTGAAGTGTCATACGTTCACAGTGCAATATGAACAGTTTTTTAATCAGGGACTTTTATTTTGAAGGCAAACCGCAATTCCACTAGTGTGTCTAGCTTCACATAGGTGCTAGTGCTGAGAAAGAACTGCCTGAAAATGTTTCACTGCAAGGGAAGTAGCAACATCGTAGCTTCACTCAAAACAGCACTCGAGATAGCCTGCTGTATTCATTTTATCCACTGCTTCTTTTTTAGTTATGTGGGGAATTAGCTCAAATGGTAGAGCGCTCGCTTAGCATGCGAGAAGTAGCGGGATCGATGCCCGCATTCTCCAAAACTTTTCCCGTCCCAGCGCGTGACGAAATTTAAGTAAACGTGAGTAAATATTTAAATTACTTTGTGGCGATATTTCGCGCAGGCATGGCCAGCCACGCGTTATAGCTTATACCACGCGTTATAGCTTATACCACGCGTTATAGCGGTAGCCTGATATACTTTCCTTAACTTTTCCTGCTCATCTCTATGGTAAGTCTTATCGCTATGGGTGTAATATATTCGACATAGCAATTAGGATCTGGCTAAAAATACCTGAATCAGTTATAGAACCCATTGCCCTTTATGGTTGTGAGGTCTAGGGTCCGCTCACCAACCAAGAATTCACAAAATGGGACAAACACCAAATTGAGACTGCATGCAGAATTCTGCAAAAATATCCTCCGTGTACAACGTAGAACACCAAATAAAGCATGCAGAGCAGAATTAGGGCGATACCCGCTAATTATCAAAATCCAGAAAAGAGATGTTAAATTCTACAACCACCTAAAAGGAAGCGATTCCCAAACCTTACACAACAAAGCCATCACCTACACAAGGAGATGAACCTGGAGAAGAGTCCCCTAAGCAAGCTGGTCCTGGGGCTCTGTTCACAAACACAAACAGACCCCACAGAACCAAATGACAGCAACAAAATTAGACCCAACCAAGTCATGAGAAAACAAAAAGATAATTACTTGACACATTGGAAGTGTAAAAAATAATATTTCGCACTAAACAGAGAGTACACAGTGGCATAGTACCTGACCACTGTGATTGACCCAAATTTAAGGAAATCTTTGACTTGCTATTGAGAAAGGCCACCGTAGTCTATGTGCACACTGCCCACAAAATGAGGTGGAAGCTGAGCTGCACTTCCTGACCTCCTGCCAAATGTATGACCATATTAGAGACACATAGTGTGCCATCACAGCAGCAAGATTTGTGACCTGTTGCCACAAGAAAAAGATCAACAAGTGAAGAACAAACAGCATTGTAAATACAACCCATATTTCTGTTTATTTATTTTCCCTTTTGTACTTTAATAAGGATCAGACCTTTTTTTTTTAAGTCTAAAATGACATACCCAAATCTCTGCCTGTAGCTCAGGACCTGAAGCAAGGATATGCATATTCTTAATACCATTTGAAAGGAAACACTTTGAAGTTTGTGGAAATGTGAAATGAATGTAGGAGAAAATAACACATTAGATCTGGTAAAAGATCATACAAAGAAAAAAACTTGATTATTTTTTGTACCATCATCTTTAAAATGCAAGAGAAAGGCCATAATGTATTATTCCAGCCCAGGTGCAATTTAGATTTTGTCCACTAGATGGCAGCAGTGTATGTGTCAAAGTTTTAGACTGATCCAACAAACCATTGCATAGCTGTTCAAAATATTGTATCAAGGCTGCCCAAATGTGCCTAATTGGTTTATTAATACATTTCGAAGTTCGTAAGTGCACTCTCCTCAAACAATAGCATGGTATTCTTTTACTGTAATAGCTACAATGGACAGTGCAGTTAGATTAACAAGAATTTAAGCTTTCTGCCCATATCAGATATGACCTGGGATTTTTGCTAATCACATTAGCCTACATTAGCTCAACCGTTCCGCGGGGGGTACACTGATCCCGTAGAGGTTTAAGTTTGTTATTACAGACCGATCTGGCATTTCACCATCTGGAAACAACACAACTGCAATTGTTTTCTCTCATTTATGTCCAAGATAGCTAGCCACAAAGCTAACTAGCTAGCAGAGCAGCACTCCCCAAAAAGACAGGTGTCACTTTTGCTTTTGGAACTTTCTAATAATCTCATAAGTTGTTTAGCATGCGATCACACTAGCTACATATATTTAGCTAAAAAGACTGTTGATGAAATGGATTGCTTTCTTTGTAGCTAGCTATCTAGCTTGGTTGTAGGCTACAGTAGGCTAGTATAGTAACGTTACAGTAGCTAGCTAAGTTACACCTTTACTGAATGACAACAATGCAGCCTGAAAACTTCTGTCTAGCTAATTGGGGTTAGAAATTGATAAATGAACATATGGAGAGATCACAAATTCATGCAGCTGTGGTGGTGTCAATTGTTTAGCTATTTCCCTGCTTTAAAGAGTGAAAATACTCAAGCCTTTATCCATACCAGCAGGTCTCCCATGAAAAAGTAGTCTTCAATGGGACAACCAGGTAATTAAAGCTAAAATATTCTGTGCACTCTCACTAGATAGAAGTTTGTGCTTCAGTGGCAGATTTTCAAAAAAAAAAAATAGACAAAGATAGTTAGTATCAGCAATTCTAAGTCAGATGAGACACACCTGGTGTCATTCATTTACAGATGATACTTAGATTGAGAATGATTTCCATATATTTCATTGAGCATGGTGTGCTATTGTTTTTAAACACACAGCAAACAAAAAGCTGCCACCATTGTGGGTGCCGTATATATCTTTATAAGTTATGCATACTTCATGTTAATATTCCATTATCCGAGGTCCTCCATTCCCGAACGACAAGCCGCCTGACCCTAGCAGGAAAGACCAGAGATCTGACTTCGAATTGAGTAAAATTAAGATCACTCAAGTTGATATTTAGATTTAGAGTGACTGACATGAATTGGAGCATGAACAGGCTTAGTCTACACTCAGGTCGAACAACAGATACGTAATGCATTTGTCAACAACGGTTGTGCCAATTAATACATATCACAAGGGTTGAGAGGGGTGTGCACACTTGCAATGTAACCTACATCTGTTGTTAAACTCATTTTAAAAAATGAATGTTTTTTTACCCCCAATTTCATGGTATCCAATTGGTAGTTACAGTCTTGTCTCATCGCTGAAACTCCCGTACAGACTCGGGAGAGACAAAGGTCAAGAACCATGTGTCCTCTGAAAAAATCGACCCAACCAAGCCGCACTGCTTCTTGACACAATGCCCACTTAACCCAGAAACACCGTTGGAGGAAACACCGTACACCTGGCGACCGTGTCAGCGCCAGGCCCACCACTAGAGTCGCTAGAGCAAGGACATCCCTGCCGGCCAAACACTCCCCTAACCCGGAAGATGCTGGGCCAATTGTGCACCGCCCCATGGGTCTCCCGGTCCGCTACGACAGAGCCTGGACTCGAACCAGGATCTCCAGTGACCACTGTGCCACTCGGGAGGCCCCATCTGTTGTTAAACGCGAGTGATGAATAAGCCCTAGAGGTTTTGTAAATTCACATGATTAACCCTATGTCAATCCAGATCTGAATGTTTGATATCCTTTCTACTGTACGCTAGTAGTTGATGCCAAAGCTAATCTTTGAATGTCCTACTACAAGGACTCGGTCAGTTTGACAAACTTTTGTGTCATATGAACACACACACACACCATTGGTTGCCATGGCGAGTACACTGAGCAGTCAGGAAAAGCTCATATTGTGCATTAAGTGACTGAATGCAACAAAAAAGAAACAGCACATTGACATGATCACACAGTTCACTTTCCGCCTCTCAATTACACGCTCACTCACTCGCATAGTTTAGCTTTATGATTATTCTCATTTAAGGTAATTGGGCCTCTAATTCAGGAGAGGGATGACATGCATGACCTGGCTCTCCTCTGCTGAGACCGATCCGGGCCCAGCAGCGCAGGCCTGGCTCTAACAGTGGTTCTCCCTACAGGTTGTCCTGTTCCCTTCCCCTTTGGCACCAGCTCCTGACACAACAAAAGAGGATTGCTCTGAAGAGTTCCTGCTGCATACAGGTAATTCAAATGATATCACACACATAATTATGTGTGCAGGCACTAACTCATTCTAACACACACACACACACTTGATTTAGGTTAGTGTATAGTAAAGGCTTTGTCATTAAAATAATATTGTGCCTCTCTTTCAGATCTGCCAAGCCCACCTCTACCACTGCCCTTGAAAGATTCTCCACTGGGCCCATCAAGAGATGAGGTTGCCTTTTCATCATGGACCACGGCCCATGGACAGAGCCCATTAGAACTGCCAGTGATGTCCTACTGGTCAGGGCACCACGGGGAGGAAGAGACCCTGGAGTGGGTGGATCTGCTGTGCTCTTAACACCAGCCCAGAGAATCTCTAGAGACGCACAGCTGTGACATTATGTTACTGCAGAGAGTAACGAAATGCCACATCCCCTTCCACCTGCACTTACACAGCAGAAAACCTCACCAATTCAAGGATACCATTTGAGGATTTTTCTGCGGCTGCCTTGTTTCAATGGGAGCTGGAGGCCTCGATGCAGAGGAAGGAGTGAGGAATGGACGAACTGAGAAAAGAAAAAATCCTTAGAGCAGCATCCCTCCGGCCGTCTGTACAGGTTCTGCCACCAGCCGCTGAAACAAGGCCCCAACAGCCCTCACACACATACCGGCTTACCTTGAGTGGCAGGAAAAGATCTACTGCCTAGCCAAAGTGTTTTCCCTGTACCTTGCACTGGGCTTTGGAGGGAGCTCCAACAGTCTGCCTTTTATGAGACTGAAAGGTGGAGATGGATGGTGTAGAAGGGGGAGTGACTCTACAGACACACACACACAGAAATAAATAGGAGCTGAAAATCTATTTCCATTAATGGAAGTGGTTTGGACTCGTTTGATTTGTATTTATTTCACAGGTACTGTCCATTCTTTTACATTGCTGGATATCACTGTATATATTATTGTCCATTACTATTTTGTGTAAATGTTACACAAAGGCCAACCATTTATTCTAATCGTGGTGAATATGTCTTGTATCATAAACTAATTGCTATAGCTGGTGTGTGAATAAGTTTGTTATATAAAGGGTTGTGCTCCAACACTATCATAACTATGGCTTTGATTTCATTCAAGTAAAC
Source organism: Salmo trutta (assembly GCF_901001165.1). Classification (NCBI taxonomy): domain Eukaryota; kingdom Metazoa; phylum Chordata; class Actinopteri; order Salmoniformes; family Salmonidae; genus Salmo; species Salmo trutta. The sequence goes on along the minus strand of NC_042958.1, from coordinate 13,237,504 downwards.
CTCAAAGTAATATTCTCTATGAGCTGCTTTAGAGTTGTCTTTATGAGTAAGATACATGCCTTTCCATTGTGCTCTAACACTCATAAATATTCCTTTGATTTCATTCTATTAAACCTCAACGTAAAGCAATCTTCTCTTGTTTTTTATATTGTTTTTATATGCATCAAAGGGAAAGGAAAAGGGGGTTACCTAGTCAATTGTACAACTGAATGCATTCGACGGAAATGGCAAATGCAAAGTCCTCCAAATACAAAACGTCCTCCAGCGATGTCAAAACGTCCTCCAGCGATATCCCAACTATAAACAGAGTAAAGTACACGCACTAAAGCGTAAAAAATAGATTTTTAACAAAACAGTGTTTTTTAGATAACTTGTTAGGCATTCAAAGTGTTGGTCTGATGGGAGTCTGTGACGTCATCTTGCTTGAAAAACTGTAAAACTAGTTAATAACAGTGGGACCCTTCCTCTCCTGTAAAACTAGTTAATAACAGTGGGTCCCTTCCTCTCCTGTAAAACTAGTTAATAACTGTGGGTCCCTTCCTCTCCTATAAAAATAGTTAATCACAGTGTGTTCCTTCTTCTCCTGTAAAACTAGTAAATAACAGTGGGTCCCTTCCTCTCCTGTAAAACTAGTTAATAACAGTGGGTCCCTTCCTCTCCTGTAAAACTAGTTAATCACAGTGGGTCCCCTCCTCTCCTGTAAAACTAGTTTATCACAGTGGGTCCCTTCCTCTCCTGTAAAACTAGTTAATAACAGTGGGTCCCTTCCTCTCCTGTAAAACTAGTTAATAACAGTGGGTCCCTTCCTCTCCTGTAAAACTAGTTAATCACAGTGGGTCCCTTCCTCTCCTGTAAAACTAGATAATAACAGTGGGTCCCTTCCTCTCCTGTAAAACTAGTTAATAACAGTGGGTTCCTTCCTCTCCTGTAAAACGAGTTAATCACAGTGGGTCCCCTCCTCTCCTGTAAAACTAGTTAATAACAGTGGGTCCCTTCCTCTCCTGTAAAACTAGTTAATCACAGTGGGTCCCTTCCTCTCCTGTAAAACTAGATAATAACAGTGGGTCCCTTCCTGTCCTGTAAAACTAGTTAATAACAGTGGGTCCCTTCCTCTCCTGTAAAACTAGTTAATAACAGTGGGTTCCTTCCTCTCCTGTAAAACTAGTTAATAACAGTGGGTCCCTTCCTCTCCTGTAAAACTAGTTAATAACAGTGGGTCCCTTCCTCTCCTGTAAAACTAGTTAATCACAGTGGGTTCCTTCCTCTCCTGTAAAACTAGTTAATAACAGTGGGTCCCTTCATCTCCTGTAAAACTAGTTAATAACAGTGGGTCCCTTCCTCTCCTGTAAAACTAGTTAATAACAGTGGGTCCCTTCCTCTCCTGTAAAACTAGTTAATCACAGTGGGTCCCTTCCTCTCCTGTAAAACTAGTTAATAACAGTGGGTTCCTTCCTCTCCTGTAAAACTAGTTAATAACAGTGGGTCCCTTCCTCTCCTGTAAAACTAGTTAATCACAGTGGGTCCCCTCCTCTCCTGTAAAACTAGTTTATCACAGTGGGTCCCTTCCTCTCCTGTAAAACTAGTTAATAACAGTGGGTCCCTTCCTCTCCTGTAAAACTAGTTAATAACAGTGGGTCCCTTCCTCTCCTGTAAAACTAGTTAATCACAGTGGGTCCCTTCCTCTCCTGTAAAACTAGTTAATAACAGTGGGTCCCTTCCTCTCCTGTAAAACTAGTTAATAACAGTGGGTCCCTTCCTCTCCTGTAAAACTAGTTAATAACAGTGGGTCCCTTCCTCTCCTGTAAAACTAGTTAATAACAGTGGGTCCCTTCCTCTCCTGTAAAACTAGTTAATAACAGTGGGTTCCTTCCTCTCCTGTAAAACGAGTTAATCACAGTGGGTCCCCTCCTCTCCTGTAAAACTAGTTAATAACAGTGGGTCCCTTCCTCTCCTGTAAAACGAGTTAATCACAGTGGGTCCCTTCCTCTCCTGTAAAACTAGATAATAACAGTGGGTCCCTTCCTGTCCTGTAAAACTAGTTAATAACAGTGGGTCCCTTCCTCTCCTGTAAAACTAGTTAATAACAGTGGGTTCCTTCCTCTCCTGTAAAACTAGTTAATAACAGTGGGTCCCTTCCTCTCCTGTAAAACTAGTTAATAACAGTGGGTCCCTTCCTCTCTTGTAAAACTAGTTAATAACAGTGGGTCCCTTCCTCTCCTGTAAAACTAGTTAATAACAGTGGGTCCCTTCCTCTCCTGTAAAACTAGTTAATAACAGTGGGTCCCTTCCTCTTCTGTAAAACTAGTTAATAACAGTGGGTCCCTTCCTCTCCTGTAAAACTAGTTAATAACAGTGGGTCCCTTCCTCTCCTGTAAAACTAGTTAATAACAGTGGGTCCCTCCCTCTCCTGTAAAACTAGTTAATAACAGTGGGTCCCTTCCTCTCCTGTAAAACTAGTTAATCACAGTGGGTCCCTTCCTCTCCTGTAAAACTAGTTAATAACAGTGGGTCCCTTCCTCTCCTGTAAAACTAGTTAATCACAGTGGGTCCCTTCCTCTCCTGTAAAACTAGTTAATAACAGTGGGTCCCTTCCTCTCCTGTAAAACTAGTTAATCACAGTGGGTCCCTTCCTCTCCTGTAAAACTAGTTAATAACAGTGGGTCCCTTCCTCTCCTGTAAAACTAGTTAATAACAGTGGGTCCCTTCCTCTCCTGTAAAACTAGTTAATAACAGTGGGTCCCTTCCTCTCCTGTAAAACTAGTTAATCACAGTGGGTCCCTTCCTCTCCTGTAAAACTAGTTAATCACAGTGGGTCCCTTCCTCTCCTGTAAAACTAGTTAATAACAGTGGGTCCCTTCCTCTCCTGTAAAACTAGTTAATAACAGTGGGTCCCTTCCTCTCCTGTAAAACTAGTTAATCACAGTGGGTCCCTTCCTCTCCTGTAAAACTAGTTAATAACAGTGGGTCCCTTCCTCTCCTGTAAAACTAGTTAATCACAGTGGGTCCCTTCCTCTCCTGTAAAACTAGTTAATCACAGTGGGTCCCTTCCTCTCCTGTAAAACTAGTTAATAACAGTGGGGTCCCTTCCTCTCCTGTAAAACTAGTTAATCACAGTGGGTCCCTTCCTCTCCTGTAAAACTAGTTAATAACAGTGGGTCCCTTCCTCTCCTGTAAAACTAGTTAATCACAGTGGGTCCCTTCCTCTCCTGTAAAACTAGTTAATCACAGTGGGTCCCTTCCTCTCCTGTAAAACTAGTTAATAACAGTGGGTCCCTTCCTCTCCTGTAAAACTAGTTAATCACAGTGGGTCCCTTCCTCTCCTGTAAAACTAGTTAATAACAGTGGGTCCCTTCCTCTCCTGTAAAACTAGTTAATAACAATGGGTCCCTTCCTCTCCTGTAAAAAAAAATTGTCTGAGGGAATAAACATTATTATAATAAAGAATGGAAGACAAAAAACCTTTATTAAAACTTGTAATTATTGTTGTCATTATTATTATTATTATTGTTGTTGTTGTTGTCATTGTCATTATTGTTTTAAGTACAGTGTACCAAGATCTAAGGGAATAAACTCTCTTATGTTTATCAAATTAAATTGTATTTGTCACATGCGCCGAATTCCATTGGTGTAGACCTTACCGTTAGATGCTTACTTACAAGCCCTTAACAACAATGCAGTTTATTTTAATAAACAGAGAAAACTTTGTTATCATATGATTAATGTTTTAAGTACAGTGTAAAAAGTATTGTAAATAATCATGTGTCCCTGGGTGGGATCGAACCATGTCTCAAAAAAATCAAAATCATGCTACGGGCTTTACACAACTGGCCTTCTGCCGCGCACGGGTTGGTTTTTATGCTTAGGAAATATGCTGGGTAGATGCGTGGCTATAATGTATCTGAACGATTAGAATGTATTTGAGACGTGAATGTGCCTCTTATAGATCTGCACCTGCGGTATTTCCAGCGCGAGATATTACTTTTTGTTCGAGACACTGTTCATGATTCTGATCACATAATCGGATACATTTTTATAAAGGTACACATTATTTTAAAATGCCATAATACATCAAGTAACCTCTATCCATCCATCTATTCCAATAATAACGCAGCCATGCCCACCTGTACCTGTTTCTTATCAGCACATCATTTGTCTTATCAGTCCAATATGTCTATCCTACCATAGCATGTTTTGCCCCAGAACAACCAGCCTGGTTTCATAGACTAGACGTAACATAGTAGATGTAAATCCGAGATACTCAAAATAGTATGATATGTTTTGTTGGTTATGATTGCATAAGAGAGAAGGTTACTTGAGTCAAAAGTAGGGTGGGTGGGTAAGTGTATAACACCAACATCAAGCAAACCAAAGGTTGTATGTTTGAATCATGGGCAACTTTGCAACTACATACTACTTTACATCTACTTAGCATGTTAGCTAATCCTGCCCCTAGCCTTAACTCTTTAACCTAACTCCTAACCTTAACCCTAACCAGTGCTTCATTTGCCGGAGCAGGATACGGCAGTGTTTGCAATGTAAAAATTTGAATAAAAGCAATCAGAGTTCATTCGAGTTGCATTCCCATTAATTCTCCTGCCCCCTAAAAAAAAGTTATATTAAAACGCAGATTTTGATTTGGGCTTATGATTTGGGCTTATGATTTGCTCAATATTATAGCCTATGTTTGAGACCAGTGCATGGCCATTGCTGTGGTGAGAGAGAGAAGCACTCCTGTATCTATCTCAGAACTAGACTGAGATTCACTTTCTATGATCTCGCTCCCTCTCTCTGCTAGACATGAGCCTGCAACTCTCATCTCTCCAGCATTGCACTTGATCATTTCTTTCCTTATAGAATTATAGCCGTGGGAAGGGTGCTGGGAGAGCTGCAGCACCCCTGGTTCATTTAAATACATTTGCCAAAGTTGTAGAATTACTGCTGTCAGTTCAGAAAGAAATACATTTATTCAGAATACTAAACCAGGAGTAGGCCTGTAATTTAACCACAGATGACCAATAACTTATTTTAAAAAATAGCCTAGCTGTGGATTGTGTTTATGTAGCCCAACCACAAGGCATATAGAACATGTGGCAAATCTGTCAGTGAACAGCATGCAGCCAGAACAAGCCTTTCGCAATATTTCAAATACAATCGCAGGAAAACACAGACTAGAAGGTAAATGGCTGCTGCTTAAAAGAGAAGACTCTAATATGACTGTTGACTACCAAAATATGTTATCATCTTCCCGAAAGGTCTATTGAGCAAACATTGTTCGCCAGCGAGTGAGCTGTGCGTAATTGGGTGAGTCAGTGAAAGCTTTTTTTAGGACTATAATTTCCTCCTCATATTGTACAATATGTGTCTCCACATTTTACAATTTAAGCACTGGCCCTAACCTTAACCCTAACCTTAGCCTAGCTAACGTAAGCCACCTAGCTAACTTTAGCGTTAGCCACCTAGCTAAAGTTAGCAACAACAAATTGGAATTCGTAACATACTGTATCATATGAATTGTAATTCATAAGATATCATACGAAATGGATGATGGACATCCACAAATGAATACATACCATACGAAATGTATCATACTAATTGGAGTGTCCCGGATTTACGTTTACTAGGTTAGGGCCCCAGATACGTTTGTTATACATTGATATTTGCATAAAGGCTAACAGTTTGATGACATGTGTACAGCTTTACATTAAATAGGGTCAGCTTGTAGACTATAGTCCTACTGCAAGGAAACATCAGCTGCTCATGCACTAATTAGTATCAGTTTCATATATGGGCAAGTAAACATGGGAACCTTTGACGTGACACTTTCTAAAAACAGCCCTGACACTCGCTCGAGCTGCCAGATTGGGGGCCACGTGAAACTCTGTATGAGGAACAGCTTGAACCAGTGCTATTACTGTGGCCCTTCTTTCAACTTCAATCCGAACTAAACGGCTTGGGACGTTATGAAGCAGGATTAACCATTGCCTATTATTAATTTGACACTTTTGACACTATTTTATTGTCTAAACGGAGTGGGTGCATCAGAAGAGAAACGTCATAGATAACTTGGAGAAGCAGCTGATTTGTTCCATCTGCCTGGAAACATTTACCAAACCAGTGGTCATTTTACCGTGGCAACACAACCTCTGTACAAAGTGTGCCAATGATATCTTTAAGGTAAAGTAGGCCTGCAATTACATTGGAGTATTGGAAAGTATTTTAGAGAAGGCTAGTGATAGAACTATAGATTAAACTGTGTCTACGCATTATCCATAGACTATTATTTGTTTCTCTATATCTATAACAACTAGTTTGACAAAGGGGGATGTTGTTTTTGTTTGGTTCTTGTCTAGGCACTAGGGCTACAGGTGTAAGATCTTCATTTGATCACCCTTTTGTTGCAGGGAATTTTCTGCACAGCAAGAAATGCAGTGTATTCAATGTTTAAAGGCGTTTGCATTTTGTAATTTCCACTTAACATTTTCAGACTTGATTTGCCCTTGCCAGAAATGCATCAACCCCTACACAATAATTCACATTTCCTGTTGCTGCAGGGTCAAATTAAGATCCCACATCTGTATGCACTGTAGCCTACCGCAGATCCTCTGTATTGTTCTCATTTTATGCTTTGTATTATCTTGTTGCCACGAGCCATTCCAGTGTTCAATCTCAGCTTTGTACATCCATGTAATTTTGTGTAGCCTCAAATGTGACTGCAGTTTTCACATGAAATAGTAGCCATAAGCAATAATAGGTGTTACATTTGGTCTACATTGTATTATGCCTCCGTCTGTTCTATCCTGTCTAAGCCTCCAACCCATACCTCCCAATCAGAGGGGGTCACTGACCTCCGGTGGCCGTTTCCGGTGCCCGTCCTGCAGGCACGAGGTGGTCCTGGACCGCCACGGGGTCTACGGGCTCCAGAGGAACCTGCTGGTGGACAACATCATCGACATGTTCAAACAGGAGTCCACCAGGTGAGAGAGTCGTACACTGTAGGAGTCCAAAGGAAAAATAATATTTCCGGTACCTGGACTTTGCTTTCCAACCAAGGTGCATGAACAGATGAGAAAACTGGGGGGACACTATTTGCTCCATGTACTCGCTAGCTTGTTACAGGTACGGTACAGTTCTTATTACAGTAATCATTTAAAAATGTAATTATTAAAGAAAGTAACCACCGTCTCAGAGAGACACCACCACCACCATCATCACTACCATAAGTGGTCCAATTTGCAGGATCCTACTATACCACAGACTGAAAGCACAGACATCCAGTTACTCCATTTTGTGACTTTCGGCCAAAATCCATTTCTATGTGTAATTTCCTTAGCTTCCCTTATTCCATTACCAGGCTTTAAACTACTTCCAATATGTCACTGAATTTCCTACAAGAAGACAGAACAGTGAAAGGTGTTCAGTTAGGGCATTGAACAGGGAATTCTAAAAGTAGGTCAGTTAGGGCATTGAACAGTGAGATACTCATAATGATAGCAATGTGACATTTTCTCTTCTGATAGAAATATTAAAAACTCATACAACCTACATGCAAAACGTGTTGAAACTGTTCTCAGGAAAAAAGTCCTGGTGCCACTCATACTGAATGTTTTCTTCAATATTGACTACTTTTCTCACCTTGTTTACCAGACCTCCAGGCTGCCTTATAAAGACACATGGTGGCTGGTGAACGTGACTAGTAGTAGTTTCTAAACTAGAGTTGATAAACAAATAATGAGATACAGGTGATGTTTTTAACCAGGCAGCAGGTAGCCTAGCGGTTAAGAATGTTGGACCAGTAACTGAACGGTTTCTGGTTTGAATCCCCGAACCGACTAGGTGCCCTTGAGCAAGGCACTTAACCCTAATTGCTCTGTAGTGTCTGCTAAATTACTAACATGTAGATGGATCCCTCCAGAAGAAACAGCGGTGACAACAGCTAGAGCTAAATACAGTTAAAGAAGTATGTAGTTCACAAACATTGCATTTACATGAAGGATTACTGTTTATATTTAACTCCGGGTAAAATAAGTCTCAGGGTTTTTGTAGTGAGAGTGTCGTCTTATCACTGCTTTGAGGTGGGAGTTTGGAGCTATAAGAATGCATGAGATGAACATGTTGCTTTGAAGCAGGGTTGGGTAGGTTACTTTTCAAATGTAATCCGTTAGTTACTAGTTAACCTGTCTGAGTTTTTTATCAGTAACAGAACTTTTGGATTACCCACATTTAGTTATGTTTTCTCATTACTTTCCATTTAGAAGAAGACAAAGAAGGCATTAGAAGAAGACAAAAAGGATCCATCAAACACATTTGGTGTGTCATCATAGTGGTCTCTAATTGGTGGTCATCATTTGGTGTGTCATCATAGTGGTCTCTGATTGGTGGTCATCATTTGGTGTGTCATCATAGTGGTCTCTGATTGGTGGTCATCATTTGGTGTGTCATCATAGTGGTCTCTGTTTGGTGGTCATCATTTGGTGTGTCATCATAGTGGTCTCTGATTGGTGGTCATCATTTGGTGTGTCATCATAGTGGTCTCTGATTGGTGGTCATCATTTGGTGTGTCATCATAGTGGTCTCTGATTGGTGGTCATCATTTGGTGTGTCATCATAGTGGTCTCTGACTTGTGGTCAGACTCGCTCAGGTGAATAAACTTAAACTTGCGCCTTAAACCGAATGGTGTCATAGTGTGTGTGTGTGTATGTGTGTGTATTTGGAAGAAGTGTGACTAATGCCTTACTGTGTATTTTTTCCCACAAACATCCTTCTGAATTGAAATTTAATCCAATAAGTAGTCATCCAGTTTTCCAAAATAATCTGTAATCGGATTACAATATTTTTGCTGGTAACGTAACTGATTACAGTTACAGTTTTTTGTAATCAGATTATATGTAACTGATTACATGCTTTTAAGAATAGGAGCCCAGAGGCAATGTAATCTAGCTCTCTACTATCCTGTATCCAACATCAAGCTTCAGGCTTTATTTCTGAGACAAAACTATCTTTCGCTTGACAGAGAGAGAGAGAGAGAGAGAGAGAGAGAGAGAGGGATGGAATGGAGGGGAGGGGTGCTCTGTGTGTTTGAGGACACTCACTAGCTCGACAGAGAGAACAAAAGAGAGAAGAAGAGGGATACTTACTGTATGTTTTTGAGTGCTTGCTAGTCGGAAAGAGAGCGCGTGTGTATACTGTAGATAGAAGTGGAGTAGGGACCATCTAGGGCAACAGAAAATGGGAGAGAAAGGAGTAGAAGAGGGTCATGTTGTGTGTCTCCTTGTGTTGTGTTGGGAGATGGAGGCATTGTGTCTGTCACTCAGCACTGGTGCCCATATGAACCCATAGACCCACAGTGAGTCAGAGGGGTGATTCGGTTGGCAAGAGGTTTCCGGTACAAGTCAGTCACACAATGCTATACTTCCAACAGACTTGGTGTGTGTGGGGTGTGGTGTGTGTGTGTGGTGTGTATTTGGAGGAAGTGTGACTAATGCCTTAAGGCCTGTACGACACACACAACACTCCATTTAGATACTGTCTGTACAGATGCTCATGGCTCAGGATGTGATGTTACCTATGATGACCTTCTGACTTCATGGTGAGGTGTTCAGTTACCATGGGCAGGCAGCCTGAATCTAACCTCATCTGATCAGGAGAGGAAGCCACTATACTATTACAGTAAGATGCACCCCTAGTGTTGGGAGTCTCAGCATGTCTCCTTCCCCCTCCAGCAGCCCTAGGTCAGCGGCCCCAGAGAGGACGGAGGAGCAGGCCATGTGCCAAGAGCACGAGGAGGAGGAGGTCAACATCTACTGTGTGACCCACAGCGTGCCCACCTGCTCCATGTGCAAGGTGTTTGGAGCCCACCAGGACCGTGAGGTGGCGCCGCTCAAAAGCATGTACCAGACACAGAAGGTGAGGACTGGCTGATGTAGGTGAGGACATCTTCTTCAAGACATTTACAGTACAGTAGGTCAACTGGGAAAGTTGCCTCCTGTGTATATGTCAGTGCATTGCAACTCACTCAGTGACTGATGCTTCTTGGCTTCTCGTTCCTGTGGTTGTGTGTTGTTGTGTGGTTGTGTGTGTGTGTGTGTGTGTGTGTGTGTGTGTGTGTGGGGGGGGGGGGGGGGGGGGGGGGGTGGTTGTGCGTGCTGGTGCGTGTGCTGCGGCGGCCACAGACCGAGTTGACTGACGGGATAGCGATGATGGTGGGGAACAACGACAGGATCCAGGGCATCATCAGTCAGTTAAAGGAGACCTGCCAGACCATAGAGGTGACTGGCCCAGTGTGGCAGCACCTGTCTTTCTGTCTCTGTCTGTCTGTGTGTCTCTCACACAGCCAGACAACTGAAACCAGGATGTTACTGTAATCAGCCCCCCCCCCACCCCCATTCCCCAAATACACACATAGACTTAGAAAAATGACTAGGTGTTCTACTGCCTGTGTTGTACTGCCTCACATGAATAAACACATACGTTTCCAGAGATTCCTTCTCCTCCCTCATACATACCAAGAAACACACAAAAATGTTACTGCCTTCCCACTCGCTCACACTGACAAACCAGGAGGAGAACTGATGGGGAGAGAGTGGACACCCCTGATGTGCACATGCAGAACACACACACACACTGGAGTTGATGAGCTAGCTAGTAGCTGTACTAGGGAGGAAGCTGGAGCGGGTCCAGTCCCCTCTGTGTCACTCGTGGTGGTGTTACCCAGGATTGCCATGTAGAGCTGGGTCGTGTTCAGAACTGGGTCGTGTCCACTAGGCACAGAACTGGAGAAAACACTTGCGTGTGTCCATCTGTCTGTCCATGTGTGTGTGGTTGCCTGTGTACAGGAGAACGGCAGGAGGCAGAAGTCCCAGGTGTGTGAGAAGTTGGACCATCTGTACGCCATCTTGGAGGAGAGAAAGAGGGACTTAAGTTTCAAGTTGGCGGCCGAGCAGGAAGAGAAGCTTAACTACTTCCGTGGTTTAACCAAGAAGTACAAAGAGCACCTGGAGCGGAGCTGTAGGACCGTAGGGACAGGCATACAGACCATGGAGTAACCAGAGATGGCCGTCTTCTTACAGGTGACTGCCACAAACACACTTCCTCAACATTCAGGCTTGATTTAAGTTTCACACTGCAAAAGACCTCCTTAGAAAGTGAGTACATTTGCTGCCTAACACTAATTCTTGATCAAACAAAGTGTGTTTCATGTACCACATTATTTACAGATCTATGGAGACCACACAAAATAAGGGAAGCCTGACTCTCCGTGTGTGTGTGTCAGGATTGGGGAGGCGTCGAGCACCTCCCACCTGGATAGGTGGAGCGTGGATATGAGGCGATGGATCACTACACCGTTAACTCCTGGAGAGTGGGCAGGGCTCTGCGTAACATCCACTTCATCTCAGGTCAGAAGAGTTGACCGTGAAGTGTCTTATTAGAGCTGGGCGATATAGACAAAAATCCATATTGTGATAAATTGGCTGAATTGATGTGATAAATAGAACGATAAGTTTATAACATTAATGTGCACCATAGTTTTATTTATTTATTATCCTATAAACGACTATTACTAGTTTGATAGTCGTAGCCATCAATAGTCCCAATAACAATCACCCATATTAGCAAACATTTAATTTCAAACTTCACATTTTTCTAGTATAGGCTACTTATCATAATGAACGATATCAGCAACATGCCTGTATGATCGGTATGGATCATTTCCAGTTTATCGTCCCAGCTCTAGGTCTTCTTGAGTATCTCTGCACACAGATGCTCTGTCACTGAGTCTCTCTATGTTAATCAGTGATGTATTGTTGTCTCTACCTTCTTGCCCTTTGTGCTGTTGTCTGTGCCCAATAATGTTTATACCATGTTTTGTGCTGCTACCATGTTGTTGCTACCATGCCGTGTTGTCATGTGTTGCTGCCTTGCTACTGTATGTTGTTGTCTTAGGTCTCTCTTTATGTAGTGTTGTGTTGTCTCTCTTGTCGTCCTGTGTGTTCTGTCCTATATTTATATTTTCCTTTCTTTTTTTTCTTTTTCTTTTTAATCCCAGCCCCCTGTCCCCGCAGGAGGCGTTTTGCCTTTTGGTAGGCCGTCATTTTAAATAAGAATTTGTTCTTAACTGACTTGTCTGGTTAAATAAAGGTCAAATAAAAATAAATAAAAGTCTGCCCCTGCACACAGAGACTCTGTCATTGTCAACATCTCAGGTCCTAGAGGTATTAGGGGCTGCATCTCAATTACAAACATCTCAGATCCTAGAGGGATGGGGAGGCTGCATCTCAATTGTCAACATCTCAGGTCCTAGAGGGATGGGGGGTGCATCTCAATTGTCAACATCTCAGATCCTAGAGGGATTGGGGGGTGCATCTCAATTACAAACATCTCAGGTCCTAGAGGGATGAGGGGCTGCATCTCAATTGTCAACATCTCAAGTCCTAGAGGGATGAGGGGCTGCATCTTAATTGTCAACATCTCAGGTCCTAGAGGGATGAGGGGCTGCATCTCAATTGTCAACATCTCAGGTCCTAGGGGGATGAGGGGCTGCATCTCAATTGTCAACATCTCAGGTCCTAGAGGGATGGGGGGTGCATCTCAATTGTCAACATCTCAGGTCCTACAAAGATGGGGGGGTGCATCTCAATTGTCAACATCTCAGGTCCTACAAAGATGGGGGGGTGCATCTCAATTGTCAACATCTCAGGTCCTAGAGGGATTGGGGGGTGCATCTCAATTACAAACATCTCAGGTCCTAGGGGGATGGGGGGGTACATCTCAATTACAAACATCTAAGGTCCTAGAGGGATGGGGGGGTGCATCTCAATTACAAACATCTCAGGTCCTAGAGGGATTGGGGGGTGCATCTCAATTACAAACATCTCAGGTCCTAGAGGGATGGGGGGGTGCATCTCAATTACAAACATCTCAGGTCCTAGGGGGATGGGGGGGTGCATCTCAATTACAAACATCTCAGGTCCTAGGGGGATGGGGGGGTGCATCTCAATTACAAACATCTCAGGTCCTAGGGGGATGGGGGGGTGCATCTCAATTACAAACATCTCAGGTCCTAGAGGGATTGGGGGGTGCATCTCAATTACAAACATCTCAGGTCCTAGGGGGATGGGGGGGTGCATCTCAATTACAAACATCTCAGGTCCTAGAGGGATTGGGGGGTGCATCTCAATTACAAACATCTCAGGTCCTAGGGGGATGGGGGGGTGCATCTCAATTACAAACATCTCAGGTCCTAGAGGGATTGGGGGGTGCATCTCAATTACAAACATCTCAGGTCCTAGAGGGATGGGGGGGGGGGTGCATCTCAATTACAAACATCTCAGGTCCTAGAGGGATTAGGGGGTGCATCTCAATTGTCAACATCTCAGGTCCTAGAGGGATTGGGGGGCGCATCTCAATTGTCTTGTGTCATTTCATTTACTTTCCTTGTTTCCTGTCTGTCATCTTTATTGATCCGAAAACAGGCTAGGTAAAAGCAACATTAAGCTTTCCATAGATGCTGCTGTTTTTCTTCATTCATCCTTCACTTCCATATCCCTCTGTCTGTAGATGACGAAGATGAGTATGAGGAGGTAGATGGTGGAGAAGCCTCTCGTTGCTGATCTAATGTCCATTTTGAGTTTTTCCCCTAATGCAGGGTTCCCCAACTGGCAGGCCGAAAAAGACTGTAAAAAAACACCAGCAAATCAGCTCCATGTGATTTTAATTTGGGAAATCTGTTCCAAAGGTGATAGACTGGTGATAGACTGATCATTCTGGCACAAAACTCTCCTGGGACTTCCTCCCAAGTCTGTGGTTGGATGCAGCTGGATATGGACATGTTTTTTTGCCCAATAGGAGTTCATTTCAGGACTTCGAGTCAGGAAGTTCACTCTGGGAAAACTTTTTTGCCTGATTAAATTCACAGCTGAGTCTACCGATGTAAAGAAAAAAGGAATGTACTACCAGTGTTTTTGTTTAGTTTTTTCAAAAGGAGATGTGGCTCGTTTTAGTGTTCCCTCAGACTGCCATTGTAGCACTTTGCCTAAGCAGCAGTGCTGTTTTTTTTAATGAAGTTGGCAAGATGCCACCGTCTGATCTACATCATTAGAGAATATCATAGGCTGAACATCTCAAACAAGAACTTTCGGAGGATTTTCATGGTTTTTGCCTTTTTATGTTTTGGTTTTTAATGAAAAAGTATTCCATGAAGGAACGCACAGGTAGTAAGATAAAGCAAAATTATATTTGGTAACATTGGGACTTCACATGGGAGAATAATATATAGGTTTAATATATACAGTATAGGTTTTTCAATTACTGTAAGAGACAGCAAGCAGTCTTTTCTCATTTGAAAAAAATAAGAAAAAAACGTTTTTAAGATGATATTTTGCCTGCATATTGTCACAGTGTATATTACGTTGCATAAATAAAGTGTGTGCATAAAATTTTTGGGTCAGGTGTCCTTCCTTAGTGCATAACATCTGAATGCACCACTACTTCCTCCCTGTAGAAACCTTGTCTCCAGCAGAGTATATAGACCATTACAGGCATGTAGGGCAAAGTCGTTTCCATTGGCCTCCAACACCATTTCTCCATGAGGTCTTTCTCTTACACCTCCCCTCCTTAGCAGTAAACAGGCGTTAGTTCACACGTCTCACTGCCTCAGTTCAGCTAACGATGTCAGGGAGCTTGTTGTGCAATCCATATACCTCCTTCCATCTGAGTGGAGGGTGTGTGCGTGCGTGTGTGTGTGTGTGTGTGTGTGTGTGTGTGTGTGTGTGTGTGTGTGTGTGTGTGTGCGTGCGTGCGTGCGTGCGTGCGTGCGTGCGTGCGTGCGTGCGCGCACATGTGTGTGTGTGTGTGTGTGTGTGTGTGTGAGAGAGGTGGATCTTGAGGTGGTGCTTTAACGTGTCTCACACACACGGATCCATGTAGAGATAAATCTGATGCAGATATCAGACCTGATAGTCTGGTTAATCAGTTCAGTTTCTCCAGATATCTTGAGTGGTGTTAGGATTGTTTCACTGCACATATAGACAACTGATGTACTATTTTCCTTTTGTACATTTCATGTCATCTCTTCAGTTTTATTAACCTGTTTCAACTGTCCATCTACTAGCCAGTCAAAGTGCTCCCCCTCCCCACAGACCTCCCCTGGTCTCTGAGGTGATTTAACCAGCAGGTATCGAAACCGGATCCAGATCCATCATTTACACTTCCATTCCAATCACGTTTGCTGCATAGTTCACTGTAACCTTTTCAACTTAGGCTCTGTGCTGTAATAAGTCCCCTGTTACTATGTAGGGCAGACAATGGACCTTGACACATCAATTGTTTTGTGTATTTTGACCCCACGGCCCGGGTCCAGGATCAGAGCACACACACCAGGCAGAGAGCTGATCCTAAATCACTTCAAAGGACCGGAAAAACTGTTAACATGTTTTGTTAGATCTGTATTATTAAGAGTAATCTTCCTTTTTGAATCTTTCTTTTTGGACTTATTTCTCAACACATTGCAAATGGTATATCAACTATTGCCGTTGGTTTGAAAAGGACAGGTGCTGCTGTTCGATGCTCATACGATTAGACATATACAGGAATCTAAGAAAGCTCTCTCCCTGTCTTCGCACTTTCTTCTGATGTACGGACTACTGCAGGTTAAACAGACAATCCTGTTCAGGGTTTTTTGCCGAACACTTCAGATCAGTGAAAGGTTTGTGTGCAGTATTTAAACAAAGCCAAATTTATATTCAAATGTTTTCAAGGCTATAACTGTTATGGGCAATAAACTGTTGAATTTTTAAATATCCACAGGAAAGTGCAAACTTAACTTTTCAGATTTTATTGAAAAATATAAATATAAGACATTCTCTTGCACAACAAAAATTGACTGGTTGCTCATAAGTTTATTAACAAACTTAAATAACATAACATACAATAAAATGTAATTTCCTAAGCCTATAAGGTCTACCAAAAAATATGTTCATATCTTAAAGAAAAAATCTTGTAAATGCTACAGTTTGGATTGAGCACTTTAACAACAGTAGCCTAATATAAATGAACAGGACATAGTTTATCTTGCATGATATAGGCTACAATCTGATAATTACACAAGTCATGTACAAGCCCATTTAGTCTCCATCGTTGGAAGTTAAAGCTATAAAATAAATCATTATAAACAAAGATGGAAAAGCAGCACTATGGTATAGATAATTGTGTTTTGAGCTAAACGTAAAAACAAATCTTTGGCGGATGGATTGATGCAGTTTTCATTTCCCGAAGATCTCCATCATTTTTCTGTTGCTATGGGCTTGTTGCTGTAACTGTTCAGCTCTGGACATCTCCATCATCTGTCGAAGCATGTGGAACGTGAGATCTAGAGAAATCGGTGGGTCGTCGGACCTCCTCCCCCTCTCCATCGAGTCGTCGAGCTGGTTCGCGAAGCCGCTGATGAACCTATTGATGTCCCCAACTTTGCCTTGTAGAAGGCGCTGCGTCAGCTGGAGCTGCAAGGCTCTGTTGTAGACCGCTGGGGAGCCCTCGGGGTGCATGACTTTCGGTGCGGACGCGGCAGAGTTGCGGTTCCCGTTGCCCAGTCGGATGTAGTATTCCTCTCCGAGTCGGGTCAGGAGGGGAAGAGACTGTTGCTGCGCGTCGGGCTGTGGAGCGGTGGAGCGCTGGACATCGTCAGGGCTCTCGACAGCCCTACATTCATAGCGCGGTAAGAAGGCAACCAGCAGAACCACGGTGGTGACAAGTAAATTGAGCTTCATGTCGGGATCAACAGGAATCTAAAAAAGAAAGGAGCCAATTAACTTCACGTCTCCTCTCAATGATGATTATTTCTGTACAATACGTTGATGCGTAATTTGTGCGTAAAATGGAGAGGCGAGTTGCTGGATAATATAAAATAAATGTGTATGACTTTTATGTAAAAGTTGTCAATTGTGATGAGAATACACTGTCTAGAATTTTAAACTCTGGTCGTCTAGCATTATCGGACTAGGAATTTACAGCTATAAATAAATCAAATAGAATATGTAAATTCAAAGTAATCCATGTAGTGGTCCATAAATCCAGGGGCTGATGAAATGTCCACAAAATCACAAGGAGAGCTAACAGAGAGACTATATGATTTATGATCTTTCAGTATCCATCAAGTTAATATGAAAAACTATAAACAGCTCTTCATGTTGAGGAAAAAAGAACATGTAACCTGCCGACAGACAAATGTAAATAAAAGTTTCAAATGAAGTATGATATATGAATGGACTTGTTGCCAACAGAAAAGGTCTCGTACCTTCAGTTGAGCCGTTGTGTGTCCTGGAAGATTTTAGTTATTTGTCGAGAGCTGCCTTCCTTTTCCAGTAGTGTTGTTCAAGAAATTGTTATAAGGTGTTCTTCAAAGAAAGGACGGCAGTTTGGATTTATATAGCCAAGACCCGCGACAAGTGTTACGCTCTGAGCTCAGAGATTTCGTCTGCGCATGTATGTAACTTGAAGGAATGCATCTGTGAAAGTCTGGGATAGTTTGAATGAGATGAGTCATAATGTTTGTGTGTGTGTGTGTGTGTGTGTGTGTGTGTGTGTGTGTGTGTGTGTGTGTGTGTGTGTGTGTGTGTGTGTTGGATGTGGACATAATTGTTTGTCCATACCCACTAGGCACACACAGTTGAACATCTAGTTATAATTTACTTTTCAATGAGTTGTCAAACGTGAAATAAACAAAATATTTCACCATGTCATTGAATTTAGGTTAAAAGAAAAAAAGACTAAATGCCCTTATGTTGAGGACTTTTTGCAAATCCAATTCCTTTTCCGCGTTGATTCAACGTCATCATAGATTTTTTGATGTTGTTGTAGAAATGACGTGGAAACAACGTTGATTTAACCCGTTTTTTCCAAGTGGGTAATTGATCTTTATCTCAGTGGCTGGTCTATTCTACAAGAAAGAGCCTGTATAATAATGTTATGCACAAGACGTGTTCAGAAAATGGACAGAATTGTAATTTTGGTGGGGCACTTCTCATAATGAATCTCAGTCAGACAATCAAATGCCAGACTTTGTGCCCTGAATTATAAATTGGAAATAAAATAGTGCTGAGCCTTGATTAATATTTATAACAGATGACCTCAGAGTAAATTCTAAATTAACATAATTGTACTAATTAACTTCAAGAAGCACAGACGGGGCCCAAAATGCACCTGCCCAACATTTCATGGCAATATGGTAATCCCTTAAAATGTCTTAAACAGAATGTTCAGAATGCTATAGGAGCTTACTAGAGCTCAACTTTAAGAATGCATATGGCCATTTTGAAGCATTGTCTGTGGATTACAGCTTTTCAACTTTTCTTAAACATGATTATACACCAACTTAGATGTGCACTGCACAATGTAAGCAAGGGACCCTTTCTCCCCCTTTGACCTGGTTCCTCTCAAAGTCTCCTCCATACTTTACCATGGGCAGAAATAGTATACATACTGTACATACTGCACTGCAGAGCAACACTCACCAATCTCAACTAAGCAATGACATTACTGTTTGTTAACATTCTCCTAACCACTCCAGATGACCTGCGTTGTATTCTGGAGGTGAACCTGCAAACATCTCAGTGTGTGACAGAGTGAGGGGCGTTCACCACCACTAGCAGCAGCAGCGTTTCTCAATGATTCATTACTGCTGAACACATGTACGTCACTAGCTGTGTTACTCCTGTCTTCTCCCCCCACCAGGCCGCCACCTCACCCAGACAAGTGCCAGGGCCTCAAGTGACGCTCACAAGATGGAGTGCTTGATCCAAGTTTCACACTGACCGCCATTAGAATCTCAATCGGCTCCATAGAGATCACAGACTCAATGTTTTCATCTCTCTCTCTCGCTCTCTCTCGCTCTCTCTCTCTGCCATTCTGCTTCCACATACACATATATATTTTTTTAATTGTAGTTTAAAATGTTAATTTTGTGCTATTGTCCCTAAAATCTAGATGTCTAGTCCTTAGGCCCCCACATTTTGCCATGTCTTTCTCTGTCACGTCATTTAGTCAACTGTGGTATGAAAAGCAGAGAAAACAATATTTCCCATCTGTGGTTTACAAAGAACCCTAGGGACTAATGCAATGAAATAACATGAAAAGTGGGTTCTTTCCCGGAATAGCTTAACGTTATTACATTTGATAACAGCATCCATCTTCTGACTAAGGTGACGGTCTGACAGGATAACTGTAGAAAATGGGACAAGTAAGGATTTCCAGTTCCCGAACATAATTGCAAATTTGACCATGATGAGTTGAATACAGTGTTGTAGCGGTGTTTTAGCGGTGTTGTGGCGGTGTTGTAGCAGTGTTGTAGCGGTGTTGTAGCGGTGTTTTAGCGGTGTTTTAGCGGTGTTGTGGCGGTGTTGTAGCAGTGTTGTAGCGGTGTTGTAGCGGTGTTTTAGCGGTGTTGTGGCGGTGTTGTAGCAGTGTTGTAGCAGTGTTGTAGCGGTGTTAGACGGTGTTATAGTGGTGTTGTAGCGGTGGTGTAGCGGTGTTACACGGTGTTATAGCAGTGGTGTTGTAGCGGTGTTGTAGCAGTGTTAGACAGTGTTAGACGGTGTTATAGCGGTGGTGTAGCTGTGTTGTACTGGTGTTGTAGCAGTGTTGTAGCTGTGTTGTAGCGGTGTTGTAGCGATGGTGTAGCGGTGTTGTAGCGGTGTTGTAGCTGTGTTAGACGGTGTTGTAGTGCTGTTGTAGCGATGTTGTAGTGGTGTTGTAGCGGTGTTGTAGCGGTGTTAGACAGTGTTGTGGTGGTGTTGTAGTGGTGCTGTAGCGGTGTTAGATGGTGTTATAGCGGTGGTATTGTAGCGGTGTTGTAGCTGTGGTGTTGTAGCGGTGTTATAGCGGTGTTATAGCGATTGTGTTGTAGCGGTGTTATAGCAGTGTTGTAGCAGTGTTGTAGCGGTGTTGTAGCTGTGTTGTAGCTGTGGTGTTGTAGCGGTGTTATAGCGGTGGTGTTGAAGCGGTGTTGTAGTGGTGTTGTAGCAGTATTGTAGCGGTGTTATAGCGGTGTTGTAGCAGTATTGTAGCAGGGTTTTATGATCAAATCAAAGTTTATTTGTCACGTGCGCCAAATACAAAAGGTGTATACAGTGTTGTAGCGGTGTTTTAGAGGCTCTAACCAATAGTGCAAAAAAGGTGTTAGGTGAACAATAGGTAAGTAAAGCAGGGTTTTATGATCAAATCAAAGATCAAATCAAAGTTTATTTGTCACGTGCGCCAAATACAAAAGGTGTAGACCTTACAGTGAAATGCTTACTTACAGGCTCTAACCAATAGTGCAAAAAAGGTGTTAGGTGAACAATAGGTAAGTAAAGAAATAAAACAACAGTAAAAAGACAGGCAATATACAGTAGCGAGGTTATAAAAGTAGCGAGACTACATACAGACACCGGTTAGGCAGGCTGATTGAGTTAGTATGTACATGTAGATATGGTTAAAGTGACTATGCATATATGATGAACAGAGAGTAGCAGTAGCGTAAAAGAGGGGTTGGCGGGTGGTGGGTGGCGGGACACAATTCAGATAGCCCGGTTAGCCAATGTGCGGGAGCACTGGTTGGTCGGGCCAGTTGAGGTAGTATGTACATGAATGTATAGTTAAAGTGACTATGCATATATGATAAACAGAGAGTAGCAGCAGCGTAAAAAGAGGGGTTGGGGGTTTTGGGGGGCTCACAATGCAAATAGTTCGGGTAGCACTTTGATTAGCTGTTCAGGAGACTTATGGCTTGGGGGTAAAAACTGTTGAGAAGCCTTTTTGTCCTAGACTTGGCACACCGGTACCGCTTGCCATGTGATAGTAGAGAGAACCGTCTATGACTGGGGTGGCTGGGGTCTTTGACAATTTTTAGGGCCTTCCTCTGACACCGCCTGGTGTAGAGGTCCTGAATGGCAGGCAGCTTAGCCCCAGTGATGTACTGGGCCGTACGCACAACCCTCTGTAGTGCCTTGCGGTCGGAGGCCGAGCAATTGCCATACCAGGCAGTGATGCAACCACTCAGGATGCTCTCGATGTTGCAGCTGTAGAACCTTTTGGGGATCTCAGGACCCATGCATAATCTTTTCAGTTTCCTGAGGGGGAATAGGCTTTGTCGTGCCCTTTTCACGACTGTCTTGGTGTGTTTGGACCATTCTAGTTTGTTGTTGATGTGGACACCGAGGAACTTGAAGCTCTCAACCTGCTCCACTACAGCCTCGTTGATGAGAATGGGGGCGTGCTCGGTCCTCCTTTTCCTGTAGTCCACAATCATCTCCTTAGTCTTGGCTACGTTGAGGGATAGGTTGTTATTCTGGCACCACACGGCCAGGTCTCTGACCTCGTCCCTATAGGCTGTCTCGTCGTTGTCTGTGATCAGGCCTACCACTGTTGCGTCGTCTGCAAACTTCATGATGGTGTTGGAGTCGTGCCTGGCAATGCAGTCGTGGGTGGACAGGGAGTACAGGAGGGGTCTGAGCACGCACCCCTGTGGAGCTCCAGTGTTGAGGATCAGCGTGGCAGATGTGTTGTTACCTACCCTCACCACCTGGGGGCGGCCCGTCAGGAAATCCAGGATCCAGTTGCAGAGGGAGGTGTTTAGTCCCAGGATCCTTAGGTTAGTGATGAGCTTATGGTGTTGAACGCTGAGCTGTAGTCAATGAATAGCATTCTCACATAAGTGTTCCTTTTGTCCAGGTGGGAAATGGCAGTGTGGAGTGCAATAGAGATTGCATCATCTGTGGATCTGTTTGGGCGGTATGCAAATTGGAGTGGGTCTAGGATTTCTGGGATAATTGTGTTGATGTGAGCCATTACCAACCTTTCAAAGCACTTCATGGCTATGGACGTGACTGCTACGGGCCTATAGTCATTTAGGCAGGTTGCCTTTGTGTTCTTGGGCACAGGGACCATGGTGGTCTGCTTGAAACATGTTGGTATTACAGACTCAATCAGGGACATGTTGAAAATGTTAGTGAAGACACCTGCCAGTTGGTCAGCACATGCTCAGAGCACACGTCCTGGTAAGCCGTCTGGCCCCGCAGCCTTGTGTATGTTGACCTGTTTAAAGGTCTTACTCACGTCGGCTACGGAGAGTGTGATCACACAGTTGTCCGGGAACAGCTTATGCTCTCATGCATGCCTCAGTGTTACTTGCCTCGAAGTGAGCATAGAAGTGATTTAGCTCACCTGGTAGGCTCATGTCACTGGGAAGCTCGCAGCTGTGCTTCCCTTTGTAGTCTGTAATAGTTTGCAAGCCCTGCCACATAAGACGAGCATCGGAGCCGGTGTAGTATGATTCAATCTTATCCCTGTATTGACGCTTTGCCTGTTTGATGGTTCGTCACAGGGCATAGCAGGATTTCTTGTAAGCTTCCGGGTTAGAGTCCCACACCTTGAAAGAGGCAGCTCTACCCTTAAGCTCAGTGCGAATGTTGCCTGTAATCCATGGCTTCTGGATGGGGTATGTACATACAGTCACTGTGGGGACGACTTCCTCGATGCACTTATTGATGAAGCCAGTGACTGATGTGGTGTACTCCTCAATGTCATCGGAAGAATCCCAGAACATGTTCCAGTCTGTGATAGCAAAACAGTCCTGTAGTTTAGCATCCGCTTCATCTGACCACTTTTTTATAGACCGAGTCACTGGTGCTTCCTGCTTTAATCTTTGCTTGTAAGCAGGAATCAGAAGGATAGAGTTGTGGTCAAATTTACCAAATGGAGGGTGAGGGAGAGCTTTGTACACATCTCTGTGTGTGGAGTACAGGTGATCTAGAATTTTTTTCCCTCTCGTTGCACATTTAACATGCTGATAGAAATTTGGTAGAACTGATTTAAGTTTCCCTGCATTAAAGTCTCCGGCTACTAGGAGCGCCGCCTCTGGGTGAGTGGTTTCCTGTTTGCTTATTTCCTTATACAGCTGTCTGAGTGCGGTCTTAGTGCCAGCATCTGTCTGTGGTGGTAAATAAACAGCCACGAAAAGTATAGCTGAAAACTCTCTAGGCAAGTAGTGTGGCCTGCAATTTATCACAATATACTCTACTTCAGGCGAGCAAAATCTAGAGACTTCCTTAGATTTCGTGCACCAGCTGTTGTTTACAAATATGCACAGACCGCCCCCCCTCGTCTTACCGGAGTGTGCTGTTCTATCTTGCTGGTGTAGTGTATATCCCACTAGCTGAATATCCATGTCGTCATTCACACATGATTCCGTGAAACATAGGATATTACAGTTTTTGATGTCCCGTTGGTAGGATATTCATGATCGTACCTCGTCTAATTTATTTTATTGTCCAATGATTGCACGTTGGCGAGTAGTATTGACGGTAACGGCAGCTTTACCAGTCGCCTTCTCCGGGTCCTGACCAGGCATCCGGCTCTTTGTCCTCTGTACCTGCGTCGTTTCCTCTTACAAATAACGGTGATGTCGGTCCTGTGGGGTGTTTGGAGAATGTCTTGTGCGTCGTCTTTGTTGTAGAAAAAATCTTTGTCTAATCCGAGGTGAGTGATCGCTGTCCTGATATCCAGAAGCTCTTTTTTGCCATAAGATACAGTTGCAGAAACATTATGTACAAAATAAGTAAAAAATTACGCAAAAAAACCCTCATAATAACACAATTGGTTGGGCGCCCGTAAAACTGCTGCCATTTCTTCAGGCGCCATTTTTTAGCTCTGTTGTAGCGGTGTTGTAGCGGTGTTTTAGCTCTGTTGTAGCGGTGTTGTAGCAGTGTTTTAGCTCTGTTGTAGGGGTGTTAGACGATGTTGTAGTGGTGTTGTAGCGGTGATAGACGGTGTTTTAGCTCTGTTGTAGCGGTGTTGTAGCAGTGTTTTAGCTCTGTTGTAGCGGTGTTATAGCGATGGTGTTGTAGCGATGTTGTAGCTGTGTTGTAGCTCTGTTGTAGCTCTGTTGTAGCGGTGTTAGATGGTGATGTACTGGTGTTGTAGCGGTGATAGACGGTGTTGTAGCGGTGTTGTAGTGGTGATAAACGGTGTTGTAGCGGTGTTGTAGCGGTGTAGTAGTGGTGTTGTAGCAGAGTTTTAGCTCTGTTGTAGCGGTGTTTTAGCTCTGTTGTAGCGGTGTTTTAGCTCTGTTGTAGCGGTGTTTTAGCTGTGTTGTAGCAGTGTTTTAGCGGTGATAGACGGTGTTGTAGCGGTGTTGTAGCGGTGTTGTAGCAGTGTTTTAGCGGTGTTGTAGCAGTGTTGTAGCAGTGTTGTAGCGGTGTTTCAACGGTGTTGTAGCGGTGTTAGACGATGTTGTAGCGGTGTTTTAGCTCTGTTGTAGCGGTGTTTCAACGGTGTTGTAGCGGTGATAGACAGTGTTTTAGCTCTGTTGTTGCGGTGTTGTAGCAGTGTTTTAGCTCTGTTGTAGCGGTGTTGTAGCAGTGTTTTAGCTCTGTTGTTGTGGTGTTGTATCAGTGTTTTAGCTCTGTTGTAGCGGTGTTAGACAGTGTTGTAGCGGTGATAGACGGTGTTTTAGCTCTGTTGTAGCGGTGTTGTAGCGGTGTTGTAGCTCTGTTGTAGCGGTGTTGTAGAGGTGTTGTAGCGGCGTTGTAGTTGGAGACCCTAGCCTTAGAGTAATGTAGAAGAATCCCCCTCCTAGCTCTTTCGTCCCTCATGTAAAATATCTTTGCCTCTATTGACTAACTGTAAATGTAACATTTTGGTGTATGTAGCCCAAAGTCCTGCTTAGAGGCCCTCAACGCCCTGCCAAGGAAAATGTCTAAGGGAGTCACTGTCCCTTAGAATCTTCATCGTACTACACAGTGTGTAATAGTGATTTCCTCCTCTCTCTCCATCTCTTCCCCCCCTCTCCTCCAGGGGAGGTGTCAGGTCCCATCATAAGAAGCACATGCTGTCTGACACAAATAGAACACATCACCATGTCAGACGGGAGGTGCGAGCGATTTCGGTCATCAATGGGCTAGTTCGTGTTGCATGGCCCGGTGCCCCGGGTAGGTGGAGATTTCATGCTACGACCAAACTCCACCCAACCGGGGCACCGGGCGATGCAAAATTAACTCGCCCCATGTCACCTCACTGTCAAATCAACCAACCAATACACCATGTGATGCAACACAGGAAGGGCTCAAGGCCCGAATTATGGAATCACTTGCCATGTTTTCTACAGTATGGTAGAAGTTGATCCAACACAGTGGTGAGACTGACTACAAGGACATTACTATGGGAGACAGAGAGACACTGGCTCGCCGTAAGTCTTTGGAGAGCATCGGCTACATTAAATAGCTTTAAGTGAGGACACTAATTCACCATGGCAACAGATGCCGCTTAAATGATGATCATTTGCTTTCATAATTGTCATGTGAAACAGACTGAAGGTACATTGCACTTCACTGTGAAGTGGTGCAACACTAATAACTAGATTGCTTATTTGTTTTTGTGTGTTTGTTTGGTTGTTTTTTGTGTGTTTGTTTGTGTGTTTGTTTGTGTGATTGTGTGTTTGTTTGTGTGTGTGTGTGTGTGTGTTTGTTTGTGTGTTTGGTTATTTGTTTGTGTGTGTGTGTTTGTTTGTGTGTTTGTTCGGTTGTTTTTTGTGTGTTTGTTTGTTTGTTTGTTTGTTTGTGTGTTTGTTTGTGTGATTGTTTTTTTTGTGTGTGTGTGTGTTTGTGTGTGTGTTTGTTTGTTGTCCCTCTGGCTGTCGTTTTAGGCTCTTGAGTGATTCATTGCTGTGTATTTTTTTACATTTTACAGATCATGTCCCTGCTTTGTTTGGTTAATTACATGCACACTCCAGGTAAATGCTAAAAATAAACGAGTGTCAAATACAATTCTACACAAGCATCCTTGAGGACAGGTAGATTCATTATGTACAGGTAGGCCTGCTGATCACATGATTTTGAACAGCTGAATTCATTAGATATCAACTCCCAGTTGTCAGTCACAATCTGTTATAATCCATGGGAAAATGTTCAATAATTATTGTATTTGGTGTTAATCTTCAATACAGTCCACTGTAATTCCCCTTGGTAAACCCAGCCATTCAGGAGCTTATAATGTCTGTGTATTGGTTCAAGACCTCTAGGGAAAGCCACTCAGTACTCTGTCCTGATGAATACCCTCCCTTACAACCTTAAATGTAGGTAAGCCGGATCTCACTCACACACACATATGCACGCACGCACGCACAAACACACACACAAGCTCTCATTATTGACATCAGAAATAGACTCAGGTTCCAAGTTCTGCACTTGGTTTATTTGTTTAAATCATTATTGAGGGGGTAGTTCACTTCCTTGAAACTCAAATTAAAAAAACTGTGGCATGCTGCAGTGTGTGGATGTGAGGTGTTTCTGGCTCTCTCTCCATCTGCTATCATTACTTCCTGTTTCTATGATTCTCCCAGGGGATTGGTGGAGATCTCTAGTGACTCTAATAATGCCAATAAGGATGTGAATACAGCGGAGCTTGATGATATGAATAGAGTGAAATGCTAATCCCGATCTCACTCCTGCTAAACTCAGCAAAAAAAGAAACGTCCCTTTTTC
The DNA here is from genome assembly GCF_901001165.1 of Salmo trutta. Classification (NCBI taxonomy): domain Eukaryota; kingdom Metazoa; phylum Chordata; class Actinopteri; order Salmoniformes; family Salmonidae; genus Salmo; species Salmo trutta. The sequence continues at coordinate 13,210,996 of NC_042958.1, read as the reverse complement.
AGGACCCTGTCTTTTAACGATAATTAGTAAAGATCCAAATAACTTCACAGATCTTCATTGTAAAGGGTTTAAATACTGCTACCCATGCTTGTTCAATAAACCATAAACAATTAATGAACATGCACCTGTGGAACAGTCGTTAAGACACTAACAGCTTACAGACGGTAGGCAATTAAGGTCACAGTTATGAAAACTTAGGACACTAAAGAGGCCTTTCTACTGACTCTGAAAAACACCAAAAGAAAGATGCCCAGGGTCCCTGCTCATCTGCGTGAATGTGCCTTATGCATGCTGCAAGGAGGTATGAGGACTGCAGATATGGCCAGTGCAATAAATTGCAATGTCCATACTGTGAGACGCCTAAGACAGCGCTACAGGGAGACAGGACAGACAGCTGATCGTCCTCGCAGTGGCAGACCATGTGTAACAACATCGGCACAGGATCGGTTCATCAGAACATCACACCTGCGGGACAGGTACAGGATGGCAACAACAACTGAGTTACACGAGGAATGTACAATCCCTCCATCAGTGCTCAGACTGTCCGCAATAGGCTGAGAAAGGCTGAACTGAGGGCTTGTAGGCCTGTTGTAAGGCTGGTCTTCACCAGACATCACCCGCAACAACGTAGCCTATGGGCACAATCCCACCGTTGCTGGACCAGACAGGACTGGCAAAAAGTGCTCTTCACTGACGAGTCGCGGTTTTGTCTCACCAGGGGTGATGGTCGGATTCCGGTTTATCATCGAAGGAATGAGCGTTACACCGAGGCCTGTACTCTGGAGCGGGATTGATTTGGAGGTGGAGGGTCCGTCATAGACTGGGGCGGTGTGTCACAGCATCATCAGACTGAGCTTGTTGTCATTGCAGCAATCTCAACGCTGTGCGTTACAGGGAAGACATCCTCCTCCCTCATGTGGTACCCTTCCTGCAGGCTCCTCCTGACATGACCCTCCAGCATGACAATGCCACCAGCCATACTGCTCGTCCTGTGCGTGATTTCCTGCAAAACAGGAATGTCAGTGTTCTGCCATGGCCAGCGAAGAGCCCGGATCTCAATCCCATTGAGCACGTCTGGGACCTGTTGGATCGGAGGGTGAGGGCCATTCCCAACAGAAATATCCGGAAACTTGCAGGTGCCTTGGTGGAAGAGTGGGGTAACATCTCAGGCAAATCTGGCAAATCTGGTGCAGTCCATGAGGAGGAGATGCAGCTGGTGGCCACACCAGATACTGACTGTTACTTTTGATTTTGACCCCCCCCCCCTTTGTTCAGGGACACATTATTCCATTTCTGTTAGTCACATTTCTGTAGAACTTGTTCAGTTTATGTCTCAGTTGTTGAATCTTGTTATGTTCATACAAATATTTACACATGTTAAGTTTGCTGAAAATAAACGCAGTTGACAGTGAGAGGACATTTCTTTTTTTGCTGAGTTTATATATCCTACTGTCCTTTCCTATTTTAAGATTTCCATTGATATATTCTGTATGCGGGGCTGCACATAGCCTTCATATGTGAATCTACAGCAAAGAAATGTGAACATGGATGGGTTACTGTGAAAGAAATTGGAAGAGAAATGTAGGTCACTCACAGCACTGCACAAAATTGTTTTCACCCATTTATTTCCCAATAATACACTATCTATTTCTGGCCTTCTTCTCCTCCTCATTGTTCTGTGACTCCCGTGAAGCCACCGCAGACTGGCTTTGGTCAGACTTCGGTCAGATAGGCCTGTTTTCTGCCTCACAACAGTGGGCAGTGCACTACTAATAATCAGATTTAGTCCTCTTGGGAAACTCCATTTATCTGGGTGTCTGATCTGGGTACGCATCTGCAGAGACTCGTTTAACCAGTGATGTCCATGTCAAAGCATATCAACACCATTCAAATGAGATTGCTTTAATTCCTGTATTACATAACTTGTTTATTTCTTGATAATATGACTTAATCATTCACTGGAAGTGAATGTAGTTGATTTCGAAGTGTTTTTCTAAGGTCACAGTCACGAAAGTGTCTATAGGAATGTGTATGACATGTTTGTCGACAACTAAGTGGGGAAAATAATGAAGACGTTTCTCCTCCATCATGTCTTGGTGAGGGCGGTCGATGCCGTGTGGCATTTTCCTCTCCTATCCACAGCGCACGCTGCCTGCCACCACGTCTCAGAACTTTGTGAGTCTTAAATCAGTCTTTGTGGGATGACGTCACAATTTAATCTTAGTTTCAGGACTGGAGTCATTTATTTGTATGTGACTTAGAACTTGCTCTCATAGCCTCTTCTCATTATTCCTCATTCCACGTTTGCACTCCTGTGACTTCATATTTGATGTTATGGAAGCAAACAAAGATGGCAAATAGTGAACGCTGAGCTGAACCTATATTGGAGGGCACTTGAAAATGGCTGACAACTGCATCAGAACTGAGATTGTATTCTTACCAACTGCAGTCCAATAGGACGCCCCTTGTCTTTCCACAGATATAGGATCAGTTTGCCCTGCGTAAACCCTAATCTTGAGCATGTGGGGTTAAACACAAAACTGACCACACATCAGCCCTTAAAGCATAGCTACAAGTTAATCTGTCTCCTTTGGCGCTTCTTTGGCGTCAGCTTTACTTCAGAAACACTTTTTGGCTATGAGTGGTCAAGACCTTATCACAGTGACATCAGAGGCCAAGTCTGCGAAACATTGTCATCCATACGTCTCATGCTCATGTGGTGATCCCGGATGTTTAGTGTCTCCTTCAGTCACAGCTGATTTACATCATTCCCATCAGTCTTTGCAGATGATCGCTCTGTGAGTGTTTGTCCCACAGTGCGTAACGGATGCACTACGCTGTGTTACACAAGATGCTGCCCAGTGAGGGGAAAACAAGTAAATAGGCTATTCTGAGTACAGGGTCAAAGCTGCATTAAAACAGTCAAATGAGCTAAACATGAATGTTTTTGGGTTGTGTTTATATGTTTTGACCCAGTAACTTCATGGATGAGTAGAATGCAGTAGGATCACAAGATGACCATTGCCAAAGGGGGACAAGAAATCCTGACATCGCAATCCTCTTTGTCCAATAAAGTTGTCATTGTAACTTCTGGAAGGTGATGTTTTGGCCAAATGTGATGAAGTAAAGGAGCATTTATGAATGAAGACGTGCCTGTATAAAAGCTCAAAACAAAAGTTACCTTGATTAACTCTAGCCAGAAACAAATCTCGATATTCTTAGAACCATCGTAGTGCTAGTCTTATTAGTGTATCAAACGATACGATGGGTTCTCCTTGCTCTTTCCTTGTGGGTCGAGAAAGTATTATACTTCATGAAGGAAGTTTTATGATGACACATTTCACAACTTTCTCCCTTCCACTCCAGGTAATATGTGAGGAGGGTGACGTGTGGGGCGTAGAAAATACTGCAGAGTTACTTCTCTAATTGCTGTTCATCAACTCTGGGGTCATCTCTGCTCGTTTTCTCTCTCTACCACAGTCTCACTCTGTGACCATCTGAAGACATCACATCTATCAGTTAATGATCAGTCGAGCACATGGTTGGTTAAACTGGATAATTGTAATAAAGACTGTCATGAGGACAGGGTAAAATGCAGAGTTTGATTCAGCTGGACATGCAGAGTTTCATTTCATTGAATGGTTGAGATTGACTATGTTTTACCAGGTTCCAGAGCCCAGCATCAATCACTTAAATTAGCCAAATAAAACTAATATAATCACTCAGATGACTGAGATATGAATGTATAAATCTTAGAAGCATCTTTCAGTTTAAATGAAACAGAGAGACAGACAAACAGAGAGAGAAAGAAAGACAGAATGGAGAGAGAGAGATTGGAGCAGAAAGAGAGAAATAGAGAGAGATAAAAAGAGAAAGAACACGTGAGAGAGGGGAATAGAAAGAGGGCTAGGGAGAAAGAGAGAATCCTGGGAGCTCTGTCGAAGCCTGGGTCTGTACTTTGTCAATGATACATTACGGGGGGACTCTTTTGGGAGATTCACCTATTGCTCACCTCTCGGCCACAGCAAATCAGACTACATGATTACAGACATGGACCCTTTCTCTCTCGAGCCACTAACACCTCTGTTTGGTCACAGCCAAATTGCATTGTTCCTCAAAAGATCAGACATGCAAACAAATTCACTAGTGCAACATTTTTATTGGCTATATTTATACTGTTTCATTTGATCCTGAGTGTAGGTTATTTCCCTGACATCTGGAACAAAGGACTCATAGCCCCAATCTTTAAGAACGGAGATGAATTTGACCTTAACAATTACAGAGGCATTTGTGTGAACAGTAACCTGGGGAAGGTGTTCTGTAATATTATAAATGTAAGAGTTCTAAACTTCCTTAATAAGCACAATGTCTTGAGTAAAAGCCAAACATGGCACGACTGATCATATTTCCACCCTGATAGATATGTCCACCACAATAGGAGCAACATTTATGCTTTCTTTATTGACTTCCAAAAAGCATTTGATTCTATTTGGCATACAGGAATGTTCTACAAAGTTATTGAAAGTGGTGTAGGAGGTTAAACATATGACATTGATACGTGCAGCATTAAAATTGGAAAGAAAATAACATAATTATTTAACAGGGCGGCGCCTTTGCCAGGGTTGTAATCTCAGGCTCACGCTCTTCAATATTTACATCAAGAATTGGCCACTATTAAAGAAAAATCCTCAGCCCCTCTTGTTAGTCTCCACAATTCACAGGTTAAATGTCTGCTCTTTGTAGATGACCTGTGCTTGCTGTCACCCACAGCACATGGCCTACAGCAGAGCCTGGACCTGCTAGAGCAGTACTGCCAGACCTGGGTCCTGTAAAAATATGATTTTTCAGAGAAGATTCAGATCTCAGGGAATTAGACCAAAGTTCTTCATTGGTACAATATACACTGAGTGGACAAAACATTAGGAACACCTCCTAATATTGAGTTGCACCCACTTTTGCCCTCAGAACAGCCTCAACTCGTTGGGGCATGGACGCTAGAAGGTGTCGAAAGTGTTCCACAGGGATGCTGGCCCATGTTGCCTCCAATGCAGTTGTGTCAAGTCGGCTGGATGTCCTTTGGGTGGTGTACCATTCTTGATACACACGGGAAACTGTTGAGGGTGAAAAACCCAGCAGCATCGCAGTTCTTGACACACTCAAACCAGTGCGCCTGGCACCTACTACCATACCCCGTTCAAAGGCACTTAAATATTTTGTCTTGCTCATTCACCCTCTGAATGGCACACATACACAATCCATGTCTCAATTGTCTCAAGGCTTAAAAATCCTTCTTTAACCGGTCTCCTCCCCTTCATCTACACTGATTGAAGTGGATTTAATAAGTGACATCAATAAGAGATCATAGCTTTCACCTGGATCCACCTGGTCAGTTTGTAATGGAAAGCGCAGGTGTTCATAATGTTTTGTACACTTAGTGTATATAGAGTACTGCACACACTACAATTACTTACGTAAAAAAAAACAAGCTCAACTGGACACCTAAATGAGGCAGTTAATGAATTGAGAGAGAAAGCACGCAGGGCATTTTTTCCATAAAAAAAATTATTCCAATTTGGGGGTCCTGAGAGGCACAACCGCTTAGACACTGCATATCAGTGCTTGAGGCGTCATTACAGACCCTGGTTCGATTCCAGGCTGAATTCCACCCAGCTGTGATTGGGAGTCCCATAGGGCGCCGCACAATTGGCCCAGTGTCGTCCGGATTACCCATTACCCTGTTCTACTAACACACTGATGCTTTAGGACTAGAACATCTAACAAAAGTTACAACACAGTCACAACAAAACTACATTACCTATTGGGATACACAGACACAAGCTCAAAGCAACATGCAGTGATATCTGGCCGTAAATTGACAGTACACCATGACAAACTATTTGACCATGGTTACGGATCAAACCCTTAGAAATATCTTGACAAAGTACAGCCTTGCCACTGAGAAGCGTAGACAGGAAAACCTGGCTCCCTGTAGAGGAAAGGCTGTGCAACCACTGCACCACAGCAGAACCTGAGACAGAGCTGCATTTCCTGACAACATTTCTAAACTATAAAACAATTTAGAGAGTGTAACTTCCCCAAATTGAAAACCCTTATTCAAGGATTCAAATACCTTTCTGATGAAGACAGGCTACCCGTCCTGTTGGGGCAGAACGCAGAGAGCTGTGGGTTGGCAGGGCACTATATTGCTGCCTGCCATAAGTTGAGGGACAGTGTCTCACAGACCAACCAACCTGCATCCATGTCCTATGTATGGTTATTTGACCCTTGATTATTGTTGTTACTGATTGTCTCGTTGATTATTATTATAATAATTATGTCAATATTGTAAATGAATCACTTAATTTCCAAAGTATGCTTTAGCAATATGTAAATTGTTACGTCATGCCAATAAAGCAATTTGAATTGAATTGAGACAGAGAGAGAAAGAGAGAGAGAGAGAGAGAGAGAGAGAGAGGGGTGGGGGGGGGGCAAGAGATAAGACACTCAGAGAATCTCTCATTGCATTAAGTGGACTGTTTCTTTTCACCTGTTGCTGGAAGTCATCAGTGTAAGTGATTGCCAGAAGCTTCAGTGACATCTTGCTCTGGGCTGAGTGGCATCAAACGTATACAGTTTGTTAGGAGTAAATGTCACCAAGGGTGAAGGTGTCTACTATCAGACTTCATCAATTAGTGATTCATACTCCTCTGTATATACTGTGATGAGAAGAGAGACTATTTGCCGATAGATAACTTTTTATTAGCGTAGTATATTAGTGTAGTATATTAGCGTAGTATATTAGCAAAGTATATTAGCATAGTATATTAGTGTAGTATATTAGTGTAGTATATTAGTGTATAGTATATTGTCAAATTCAATGACAAATCACTGAACGTGATATAGTTTGTTAGGGGTAAAGGTCACCGAGGATGAAGGTGTCTACATATCAGACTTCATCAATTAGTGATTCATACTCCTGTGATGAGAAGTGAGAACGCAGGTTAGGGACTCACACAAACCTTTTGGAGATAGAGAGGTAAAGTACTCAACAATAGTATATTAGTGTAGTATAGTAGTATAGTATATTAGTATAGTATATTAGTGTAGTTTTTTAGTATAGTATATTAGTATAGTATATTAGTGTAGTATATTAGTGTAGTATATTAGTATAGTATATTAGTGTATAGTATATTAGCGTAGTATATTAGTATAGTATATTAGTGTATAGTATATTAGTATAGTATATTAGTGTAGTATATTAGTGAAGTATATTAGTGTATAGTATATTAGTGTAGTATATTAGTGTAGTATATTAGTGTATAGTATATTAGTATACTATATTAGTGTATAGTATATTAGTGTTGTATATTAGTATAGTATATTAGTGTAGTATATTAGTGTATAGTATATTAGTATAGTCTATTAGTGTATAGTATAATAGTGTAGTATAATAGTATAGTATAATAGTGTAATAAAATAGTGTAGTATAATAGTGTAGTATAATAGTGTAGTATATTAGTGTATAGTATATTAGTATACTATATTAGTGTATAGTATATTAGTGTTGTATATTAGTATAGTATATTAGTGTAGTATATTAGTGTATAGTATATTAGTATAGTCTATTAGTGTATAGTATAATAGTGTAGTATAATAGTATAGTATAATAGTGTAGTATAATAGTGTAGTATAATAGTGTAGTATATTAGTATAGTATATTAGTGTAGTATATTAGTGAAGTATATGAGTGTATAGTCTATTAGTGTAGTATATTAGTGTATAGTATATTAGTATACTATATTAGTGTATAGTATATTAGTGTATAGTATATTAGTGTAGTATATTAGTGTAGTATATTAGTGTATAGTATATTAGTATACTATATTAGTGTATAGTATATTAGTGTAGTATATTAGTGTAGTATATTAGTGTATAGTATATTAGTATACTATATTAGTGTATAGTATATTAGTGTTGTATATTAGTATAGTATATTAGTGTAGTACATTAGTGTATAGTATATTAGTATAGTATATTAGTGTAGTATATTAGTGAAGTATATGAGTGTATAGTCTATTAGTGTAGTATATTAGTATAGTATATTAGTGTAGTATATTAGTGTAGTATATTAGTATAGTATATTAGTGTAGTATATTAGTGAAGTATATGAGTGTATAGTCTATTAGTGTAGTATATTAGTGTATAGTATATTAGTATACTATATTAGTGTATAGTATATTAGTGTCGTATATTAGTGTAGTATATTAGTGTATAGTATATTAGTGTATAGTATATTAGTGTATAGTATATTAGTATAGTCTATTAGTGTAGTATATTAGTATAGTATATTAGTGTAGTATATTAGTGAAGTATATTAGTGTAGTATATTAGTATAGTATATTAGTGTAGCATATTAGTGAAGTATATTAGTGTATAGGCATATTGTCAAATTCAATGACAAATCACTGTGCGTCAATATTGTGATTGTTAATAATGGTTGCATGGCCATTTCAATCTTACTAAATGTTGATGTATCTCCAGGCAATAACCACAGCCAAACAAATTGATACATTTATATAGATAGAGTACCTCCATGTGGCATTTTAGCTATTCATTACTTCAATTAAAATAATTGATATTGATTTAATATTTAATAAGCATAAGAAAACACTTCCATGAATTGTAGCAACTGCTCATAGTTACCTGTAATTGCCCATGGCATGGTTACAATTTGTGCCGCAGGAAACAGATTATGTTGAGTACTTTTAAGCAAATACAGTATTTGAATTGTGTTTGTGGGCTATTTAAAACACAAAGTACTAAAGGCATAGGCTTAAAATTTGTATTCGTTTACAGTACAATATTATGCTATGGAGAAATACACATTTGTCAGCCAAACTGCCGAATACCATCCATTGTCAAGACACTTTAAGGACTCCAAAAAGACACAAGAAAGAAATTGCAATTTAGAGCAATTAAGATCTCAACAAATCTCCAGAAGTTGTGCCACTTAAAAACCTTTAAGTGCTATCTGTTGACAGTGGTTTGTGCCAAGATTGATGTTAGACATTGTAGTCTTGCATATAAAATGGGGGAAATGCATTCAATTCAAGGTTGTTTTCTGTGAGTGTTCAAATTATGGTTAGTTGTGTTGTTTCCAGTTGTCTACTTTGGACTTCCTCGATAGGAAAATGAAGTAAAGTTGTCAGGATAAGGGGAAATCAGACCTCAAAGCCAAGAAGGTCAAGGTGCATACAACTTCATGCAAGGAGATTGTGATTGTGACATCTAGACAAAGTAAGCGGAGTAAATTGCCCAAATCAAGTATTCAATAGATTCTACTCACAACCCTGGTAGAATATCTGGCTTTGACAAAAATGAGTTACACTAGACAGGTGTAATCTGACATAATCTGTTTAAGTAGTATGGGGTACCGTGTGGCTCAGTTGGCAGAGCATGGCGTTTGCAACGCCAGGGTTGTGGATTCGATTCCCACTAGGGATCAGTACGAAAATGTATGCACTCATTATTGTAAGTTTCTCTGGATAAGAGCGTCTGAAAAATTACTCAAATGTAGAGAACATGTGCATTGTTAGGAGGTAGGACTGTATTGCTATTTCTCACCTATTTGTAATCCTAACTGTTATGATGTTCCTTGATTATGTTTTAAAAGTTATTTAACGTTTTTTTTGCTGTATCCTTGAAATAATTAACTTTGTGTAAGCCACTGCAGCTCCTCTTAGTTCAATATAAGTGTGTGACTCATAAACGATGGGCTTTATATATTATCCCACGACAGAGGAACAGACAGAAGTGTGGGTTTGTAAAAGAAACGCTCTGATTCTTTAATCATCACCAAAACGCATCAACAATCGACCAAAACACAGAATAACTTTTAATTTGATTAGCCTTTGTGGCAGCCAGGTTGTTCAAGAGTGATGTCGAAATTGGACGTCTATCCACGTCCTGAGGACGTCGGGAAATGCCTTCAGAGCCGCCCACTGAGGGCAACAGTGAGCGATATTACCACCAAGTAGGCTTTTTGGACGGGAGTGGTGGATGGGTGTAATCCCATGACTGGGTCAGAAGGTTGAGTGTTCTGATCCCAGGCAAGGAAACTGTTTTTTGGGGGGGGAGTTTTAAACCTATCCCAAATCTTAACCCTTACCTTAACCATTTGGAATGAATGCCAAAACTTAACCCTTAACTTAGATATGTGACATTTGGAGAAATTGAACGATACATAGCAGCAGGAACAATTTTAAAATATGATGTTTGGAGAACGTGGATGAATGTCTAATTCTGCAGTGAGACTGTGAGAGCTTGTTGTATGAGAACATTCATCCACATAAACAACTCTGGCCCAAAGTTTGTTGTTGCAGTATGTTGTAATTAAAGTGTAGGTTTTTCAATCTCTTCTGATTTGTTCAGTTCACTGGGCTGTGCAGCTACGCCCACGCAGGTTCCAGGTGAATGGTCAACTCTTGTGGGCTTCCCTCAGTCGATGTTCCTGGACAGAAGCTAATAAGAATGACATTATCCGCAGTTACACACTGATTTGATAAGGGATTTAGAGTTACACTCTGAATGCTTGCGGACATATAGTCTGTTCTGGTTCTGCAACTGTTAAACACTTGAGCTGAGATGATTTTATGTGAGGATGTGTATGGGAATGTGTTCAGTACACATACAAGTTCAGAGTTGTGTGTGCTTTGATATAACCTAGTCACACTTGCCCCTGGGGTGCTTTTGGTTTAGTTGGACTAAGGTTAGTGACCTCATCTCACAAGCTAGGCAGAAGGAAAAGGAGACAAACCAAACCAACCAACCATGAATACAACACATTGCCCCGGGCCAACCTAACGACAAGGAATATCTAGCTGCTGCCTCGTCACACCCCTCATAAGTCAGTCATACTCCTCTTCCCAGTCCATAATAATATCCATACACCCCAAATAGGAACACTGGCATCCACTGATTGTTCCCGCTCATCTGTAAGAATGACTCATCAGCTTTTACTTGGAGTATAAAATGCAAATGAGGCCTTGCAGCCATCAATGAGCATTCCCTCCCTGTACACTTGTTTTGAGACAATGAGCAAATTAATCACATCGCTCAACTATAGTGTACGAATTATCTGTTAAAAGGCTGAGCTTCATAGAGAGATTGAGAGAGAGAGAGGGAGAGAGAGAGAGAGAGAGAGAGAGAGAGAGAGAGAGAGAGAGAGAGAGAGAGAGAGAGAGAGAGAGAGAGAGAGAGAGAGAGAACAGAAAATAAACCTGGGAATTTGATTGGCGGTAGGCACAGCGAAGCGAACCTCTGGTGATGTCACAAAGGGACTGGCTGAGTGTTTATGCTGTTTTTGATCTCATGATTGGGGATAACATGAAGTAAACAGATTTGTTTTTATGTTGAATTAATTTAAGTGTGAAGCGCTTGTGAGTGTTCCCACGGAGATAGTTGTTGCTGGCTCCAAAGTGTTAAATTGTGTGTGTTGTTGTGGTTGTGTTTTCATGTGAGAGAATCCTGAGGTGTCTTTAAATTTGAAAAGCAGCTAGAGTGGACTTAAAGTCAGTGGTGTGTATTCATGGCTTCCCCCCAAAAAATATACACTACCGTTCAAAAGTTTGGGGTCACTTAGAAATGTCCTTATTCTTTGAAAGAAAAGCTAATTTTTTGTCCATTAAAATAACATCAAATTGATCCGAAATACAGTGTAGACATTTTTAAAGTTGTAAATGACTATTGTAGCTGGAAATGGCAGATTTTTTATGGAATATCTACATAGGTGTGCAGAGGCCCATTATCAGCAACCATCACTCCTGTGTTCCAATGGCACGTTGTGTTAGCTAATCCAAGTTTATCATTTTAAGGCTAATTGATCATTAGAAAACCCTTTTGTTATTATCTGTTGTGGTGATTAAAGAAGCAATACAACTGGCCTTCTTTAGACTAGTTGAGTATCTGGAGCAACAGCATTTGTGGGTTCGATTACAGGCTCAAAAAGTCCAAAAACCAATAATTTTCTTCTGAAACTCGTCAGTCTATTCTTGTTCTGAGAAATGAAGGCTATTCCATGCGAGAAATTTCCAAGAAATTGAAGATCTCGTACAACGCTGTGTGCTGTACTACTCCCTTGGCAGCTTCATTAAATAGTACACGCAAAGCACCAGTCTTAACATCAACAGTGAAGAGGCGACTCCGGGATGCTGGCCTTCTAGGCAGAGTTCCTCTGTCCAGTGTTCTTTTGCCCATCTTAATCTTGAATTTTTATTGGCCAGTCTGAGATATGGCTTTTTCTTTGTAACTCCGCCTAGAAGGCCAGCATCCCGGAGTCGCCTCTTTACTGTTGAAGTTGAAACTGCTGTTTTGCGGGTATTATTTAATGAAGCTGCCAGTTGAGGACTTGTGAGGTGTCTGTTTCTCAAACTAGACACTCTAACGTACTTGTCCTCTTGCTCAGTTGTGCACCGGGGCCTCCCACTCCTCTTTCTATTCTGGTCTAAAGAAGGCCAGTTGTATTGCTTCTTTAATCAGTACAACAGTTTTCAGATGTGCTAACATAATTACAAAAGGGTTTTGTAATGATCAATTAGCCTTTTAAAATGATAAACTTGTATTAGCTAACACAACGTGCCATTGGAACACAAGAGTGATGGTTGCTGATAATGGGCCTATGTAATATTCCATTAAAATTCTGCTGTTTCCAGCTACAATAGTCACAACATTAACAATGTCTACACTGTACATCTGATCAATTTTATGTTATTTTAAAGGCCAAAATTTTTGCTTTTCTTTAAAAAACAAGGACATTTCTAAGTGACCCCAAACTTTTGAACGGTAGTGTATATAATTTATCTATCGTCTTTATGTTTCATAATTTTCCTTCAACAAGTAAATTTATCCCAATACTTTTGGCCCCCTAAAATGGGGGGACAATATACTGTAATTTCTTAAAGGTTCTGTAATTTTTAAACAGTTCACCCGATATGGGTGAAAATACCCTCAAATTCAAGCTGACAGTCTGCACTTTAACCTCATAGTATAATTTCAGATCCAAAGTGCTGGAGTACAGAGCCAAAACAACAGAAAATGTGTCACTGTCCCAATAATTACGGAGGGCAAAATATATTTAAATCATATTTAAATCAACTTCATGTTCATTAAATTTGGTTATGCTTTGATAATTGTAGGCTACTGTCTAATTTTTGGCTGAAAACATTTCATGTTGTGTAACAATGACGTACAATGACGTGCAAAATGTATTACTTTGTGCATTATTATAGGGTATGCTAAACATTAGAATAAGCCACCTCAGTATTTGCAGCCATATAGGTGATACTATATATCTAGGAGCTGAGCTGTCATTAGTATTGTGGAATAATTCTAATGTTAAGGTATGATGTGAATGGAGAAAGCTGATCTGAGAGCAGCGCTTCCTTTCTTTCGATCAGTATCGGCACATGCTCCAACGACGCAGCAAACTTTCTTTCTGCATGGTGTTTTGGGAAACGCATGTTACATCATCAGCTGTTGTAGGAATTATGCATCTTAAAAACACTCGTAAGCCTAAATTCCACCACTTCCGGGAAACTGGGTCCAGGTCTCTCTATCAAAATCCTGTTGAGTTCTGTTGTTCAAAAATAAGAAGTTGTTATTTTTTCTCTCTTCCCACCCAGTCCACTGTCACTGTTCGCTACCACCACATCAAATTCAACCCAACTGATCCCAGCTCATTTTAATTGAAGTCGTCCGCAAGCAGGGGGACCCGCCCCACTGGGCACACACTGGTTGAATCAATGTTGTTTCCACGTCATTTCAATGAAATTGCTAAGACACAATGTGGAATAAACATTGAATTGACATCTGTGCACAGTGGGGATTCACTTTCCGTCTCTCTCTCTCTTTCTCTCTCTCTACATGTTTGTATGGGGAAATGTATAAATGAGAAATGGGCAAACGACAAATGTGCTGTTAAACGTTAAAGAGCTAGGGATTAACATGCTCCAAAGCTGATAAAACCTTCACACAGTTCATCAAAGACAATGAAGCTTATAGCATCAAAGTGCTGCTCAATGTGATGCTACCCATTTTGATGACATTGGACCATGGGGAATAGGAAGGAAAAAAGCAGAGGATAAATAGTTTCTCACCAAATATGCATTTTGACAAGTGACAAATTGGTCTTTTGAGAGTCGAACTGAAGACTCTCTCTCTCTCTCTCTCTCTCTCTCTCTCTCTCTCTCTCTCTCTCTCTCTCTCTCTCTCTCTCTCTCTCATGATTGTCCATTGTTCCACTGTGTGTAATTGTTAGGGTTTCTCCAATCCCTGGACTCTACATTGACCAGTCTGAGTCACGGCTGGAACCGATATAGTGCGGAGTAACGGGTCGCTCCCTCCCCCTCCCCCTCTACCCCTACACTAACCTCCCCAGAGAATCGCAGTCAGTCAACTGGTACCTCACGAAGCCGAAAGGACATAATATAGCCTACTGTTCAATTACAATAAACCATTTAAAAAATAGGAAGACAAATGTTGATACATTAATTTGCAGTGTAAAAGTATGCTTGTAGAAAACCTGCATCTTCACAAATAATCAGTGCCGATTTTAGCATGTAAATATTGGTGGGGGGGGGAAATTTTAAAAGTGGGATGCATGCCAGCAAAGCCACTATACAACACAACACAACACTACACAATACATTCATTTCACTATAAAAGTGACAAAAAGTGCCCATAAACTGTTAGGGCCTACATAAAGCTGTCCCAACAGCAGAGTCCCAACAGCAGTCCCAACACCTTACCACTGCTACACCTGGCTTTCAGCGGAGCCTTGTCTGGCAGCAAAACAGTTCATTGAGCCTCATTTACTGCCTTTTAAAAAAACATAGCTGATATGGCTGACTTTTAAACAAATGTGGTTTCTAATGAAAATGGAGATGTACAAACTATGCCATAAGGGGACGACAAGTGGATAAGAGGCAATCCGTAATTTCGATTAAGACATTAATGAGCAATCTAGGTCAGACATAGCCAGTATAACTATTTGTTTAGCACTTTTGAAATGTACAGCGTGTCACACCCTGATCTGTTTCACCTGCCTTGTGATTGTCTCCACCCCCTCCAGGTGTCGTTTATAATCCCTGGTGTATATATCCCTGTGTTTCCTGTCTCTCTGTGCCAGTTCGTCTTGTATGTTTTCAAGTCAACCAGCGGTTTTCCCGTACTCCTGCTTCTATTCTCTTTTGCTAATCCTCCCGGTTTTTGACCCTTGCCTGTTTTCTGGACTCCGTACCCGCCTGCCTGACCATTCTGCCTGCCCTGACCTTGAGCCTGCCTGCCACTCTGTACCTCCTGGACTCTAAACTGGTTTTGACCTTTTGCCTGTCCACGACCATTCTCTTGCCTACCCCTTTTGGATTGTCTAATAAATATCAAGACTCAAAACATCTGCCTCCCGTGTCTGCATCTGGGTCTCGCCTTGTGCTCTTATACAGCGACAGAATTCAGAACATGGGCCGTTCTTACAGTGTTCTCCCTGTACACCAAGTCAGAACCGTAGGATAAATAAAGGGGCATATAAGCAGACAATGAAAGCTCTTACAAAATTCAATGATTACATTTCTCTAAAACAGGTTGTAGGCAACATGTGCACCACCAAGTCAGAACAGTAGGTGAAATTAAGAGGGGTAAATAGGCCAATTATTAGGGTGAGGAATATGGGCTACTAACAGCTTACTACACAACATACACTTAGTATTACTTTCTTAGCTACAGTATATCTCCTTGGCATATTACATCATTTATGCAGCACCATACAATACATTTTTGGTTCTCCCTTAAACAGGAAGGTGGTATGATGGTCCATTGTGGATCATATTTTGACATCAAAGTCTGGCTTTCTCTGTATTTATGGGGCTTTCAAGACAACTGGGAACTCAGAAAAAAACAAGGTCGAATCATGATTACGTCATTGATCTTCAGGTCGTAGCTCTAGAAAGAGGCCCGAGTTCCTTACTTACAATTCTGAGTTGGATGACTGTTCAAAATGTATTTCCCAGTCGAAGCTCGTTTTTTCCGTAATTCTCAGTTGTCTTGAACTCACTGAAGTCATGTTTTCACAGTTTCGAGTTAACAGTTGTTTTGGGCGCGGCACAAATCATGCTTCATTAACAGCATGGCCAATGTTGAATATTTATCATTTTAAACTTGGAAAAGAGACACTTAATCTTAGATTTGGGACCACTGAATAACAGGCAAGTGATTGCTTTGCAATGCTTGCAGTTAGCCACTGTCACTGATTCCTTCCAAACCACTCATTGTTGAATTTGCGATTTCCAACTTGTTGTGTAATGTTTATGCCCAATGGCTGATGAGCACCGATACGTTTTATCTATAATTTCTCTTCATTATTTCTCTTCATATGACAAGGATTAAAAAGGATTTGCCAGTAGATTGTCAACTTATTCACAATGATGAAAGATTTTGAAAGTATGACGTTGACAGGCTCAGTCCAATCAAAGCTACTGTAGATATAACACGGTTTGACATCATTGTATCTTTGGCCAAGGGGTTTGAATTTTTGAGGACTACCCTTAGACTTGGAGGTGACGTACTGTCCCCACGAGTGACAGAACACTGAGCTAATCATGGCGCAACTAGAGAACATTACCAACACCTATGCTCTGTATTTTCCACTGGCTGCCCCACCACCACAGAAAGCACTGAGCTAGGCTGAAACGCCTACATTTTGGAGCTGACTTAGTCAAGAAAGCAAAAAAGAGACCATGTTTGTATGCGGCTTTATTAACTCAATGATTTGTTTTGTTTTTTACATTGTTTGCAAACTGATATGTGACACGTATTAATGCCAAAATAACATGCAAAACAGTAAAGCCCCCCCCCCAAATGTTTTTTTATTGACTTATTTAGCTAAAAATGTGTGGCTCACTGAACGGTCGCCACAGCAAAGAATTAACTTGCTGTGGGGGGGGGGGACATTTATGTATCTGGATTATTTACAGCCAAGGAAGGTGCCTCTGGATTTATATTTTGGGCATCTGTCATGTTCAGGGAGGAGACAGTGGTAGAGTGAATGGGGCCCGCAATTACTAAATGTGGCAACACGTCACTCAGACCCAAGGGTAATGTAGCTTAGCGCTTGGTTTACATTAATCACAGCACAATATTGGTCACATGGTCAAGTTTGGGACCCAAACATCACAGGACTTATTGGCCAACAGGGGACAAAGGCCAACGGTGAAGCAATAGCCCACACACTCATTAAGAGGGTGAATAAAACAGTGAATGTCACCAAAACGTGTCACATGCACCGCTTATAGGGAAATAGTGCCAATGCTTGTTGTCTTAGTATGGATCAGAGCACACAGATATGGCGTGTATCGTTTAGCAGTGCCCGTCACGTAGGCTAGCACGGCATTGACACCTTGTTAGGAGTAAGTACCAGGGAGCAGAGCGGTCTGGATGATGGCTGCTGGTGGAAAGTGACTTCTGCCCTTTGGCTAATGAGCATCCCTAGCTCTGACATGCCACAACAACACATGACGTAGGAAGGAAGCCACAGCGTCTCAGAATGACACATAAAGATGTAATTCTGGGCATACTGGTCTCAGGGGACGTTATTGGAGACCAGTGTTAGAGAAGATGTTGAAGAAAATGGCAAGATTCCTTCCTTTAAACCAACCTCTGAGCTAACATGATCAAGTGCAGCTATCCTTAGAGTGCTTATTTCTGTTACCAACCATCACTGAAGCTGTGACAGCATCTTCCCACTAGACTAAAAGACATCTTTGGCGTTGACAACTGATTAGGCCATTTTGAAGTTAAATTAATAGGTGAAAAAGTGGAAATATCTGCTCTATTTTAATCCTCAAAAAGGTCAATCCTACTTGTACATATTTCACTTTTTTCACAGTGAGTTGCTGATGGGTCGTATTTTAAAGTGTGCATCGTCAAGAGCTGCTTTCAAACGTCAGAGTAAGAGAGTGAGAGCTAGAGAGAGAGGAAAATAGTACTTCGTTTTTCTCTCAAAAGACCAATTTGTCACTTGTCAAAATGCACATTTGGTGAGAAACTATTTATCCTCTGCTTTTTTCCTTCCTATTCCCCATGGTCCAATGTAATCAAAATGGGTAGCATCACACTGAGCAGCACTTTGATGCTGCAAGCTTCATTGTCTTTGATGAACTGTGTGAAGGTTTTGTCAGCGTTGGAGCATGCCGTGTGTTTCTTCAAGCAAAATCCTCTAAAATAGGGTTAATCGCTAGCTCTTTAACTTTTAACAGCACATTTGTCGTTTGCCCATTTCTCATTTATATATTTCCTCATACAAACATATATGGCTAATGTTATCCAGCCCTTGTGTAACATTTAAACTCTTCCCCCTTGTGTAAACCCTCCCCCTCTAATTTTCAACTATTCCCGTTTTTTAGGTATCAGGGGTTGTCTGTGTTCATTAGGCTCAGTATCACTCTCATTATGCACCTATGTGCACCTACCTATGAGCTAATTAGGAGAGGATCAATACCGGCCCTGGATGCCCCTCACGTATAGCCCATTAAAGGACCAGCTCATTACCATCGCTTCCATGCAGCTTCAAAAGGGCCATACCCAGGATCTGATGGGAACGACACATTATAAAGGTTTTTGGCAAAGTTAATATTTCCATTTCTTTGTGTTCTCATTCAAGAATCCGATTATGAGAGTTGGAAAAAGAAGGAAACCCCAGGGCTGTTTGGAAGGAGGGGATAGTTACAGACACTTTTAGAACTACAGAGAGCCAGTGGAGATTTGTCATGCTGTCAGATTTACCAGGGTTTATGAACTAGGGTTTATGAGTAGGAGAGAGAGGGGATTTGTGATGAACGTGAACTTAAAAGGGGGCGTACTACATATGAACTGAAGGGTTATGTGCATATGTAGGAATTCTACATATGTAATTCTATCACCCTGTTGCAGGAGAACATTCCTGCAATTCAGGACATTTTTCACATTTTTACATTTACATTTTAGTCATTTAGCAGACGCTCTTATCCAGAGCGACTTACAGTAGTGAATGCATACATTTCATACAATTTCATACATATCATACATTTTTTTTTCTGTGCTGGCCCCCCGTGGGAATCGAACCCACAACCCTGGTGTTGCAAACACCATGCTCTACCAACTGAGCTGTAGTGTATAAAGATGTTGAAATTTCAGACTTGATTTTCTCTTACGAAAATGTATCAACCCCTACAAAAATGCCCATCAATTATAATCCACATATTAATTCACAATTCCTGTTGCTGCAGGAATATTTTCCTGCTGTTGCAAACTGGATCAAATTAGGATCCTACACTTGTAGTTGTGCATTGCATATTAACTGCCAGTCGTGTGGTGGATATAATAAACATATGAACAGAACCAGGGCCATGTATTTATAATTATTTTATTTATTTTTTAGGGGGTAGATCAGCTTTGATATTGTAGATAATTGTAGCTTCCATCAATAAAATTGTCTGCATCATTTCCAATCCCCCATATATTTTTTGGTAAATATATATATATATACACAGTGCAGGGCCACCCGAGTGGTGCAGTGGTCCATGGCACTGCATCGCAGTGTTAGCTGTGCCACTAGAGATTCTGGGTTTGATTCCAGGCTCTGTCGCAGCTGGCTGCGACCGGGAGGGCCATGGGGCTGCGCACACATGGCCCAGAGTCTTCCAGGTTAGGGAGGGTTTGGCCCAGAGTCTTCCAGGTTAGGGAGGGTTTGGCCCAGAGTCTTCCAGGTTAGGGAGGGTTTGGCCCAGAGTCTTCCAGGTTAGGGAGGGTTTGGCCCAGAGTCTTCCAGGTTAGGGAGGGTTTGGCCCAGAGTCTTCCAGGTTAGGGAGGGTTTGGCCCAGAGTCTTCCAGGTTAGGGAGGGTTTGGCCCAGAGTCTTCCAGGTTAGGGAGGGTTTGGCCCAGAGTCTTCCAGGTTAGGGAGGGTTTGGCCCAGAGTCTTCCAGGTTAGGGAGGGTTTGGCCGGCAGCGATGTCCTTGTCCCATCGCGCACTAGCGACTCCTGTGGCGGGCCGGGCGCAGTGCGTGCTGACACGGTCGCCAGGTGTACAGTGTTACCTCCGACACATTGGTGCGACTTGGGGAGAAAAAGGGGTAAAAATATATATATATATACTGCTCAAAAAAATAAAGGGAACACTAAAATAACACATCCTAGATCTGAATGAAAAAAATAATCTTATTAAATACTTTTTTCTTTACATAGTTAAATGTGCTGACAACAAAATCACACAAAAAAAATCAATGGAAATACAATTTATCAACCCATGGAGGTCTGGATTTGGAGTCACACTCAAAATTAAAGTGGAAAACCACACTACAGGCTGATCCAACTTTGATGTAATGTCCTTAAAACAAGTCAAAATGAGGCTCAGTAGTGTGTGTGGGCCTCCACGTGCCTGTATGACCTCCCTACAACGCCTGGGCATGCTCCTGATGAGGTGGCGGATGGTCTCCTGTGTGATCTCCTCCCAGACCTGGACTAAAGCATCCGCCAACTCCTGGACAGTCTGTGGTGCAACGTGGTGTTGGTGGATGGAGCGAGACATGATGTCCCAAATGTGCTCAATTGGATTCAGGTCTGGGGAACGGGCGGGCCAGTCCATAGCATCAATGCCTTCCTCTTGCAGGAACTACTGACACACTCCAGCCACATGAAGTCTAGCATTGTCTTGCATTAGGAGGAACCCAGGGCCAACCGCACCAGCATATGGTCTCACAAGGGGTCTGAGGATCTCATCTCGGTACCTAATGGCAGTCAGGCTACCCCTGGCGAGCACATGGAGGGCTGTGCGGCCCCCTAAAGAAATGCCACCCCACACCATGACTGACCCACCGCCAAACCGGTCATGCTGGAGGATGTTGCAGGCAGCAGAGCATTCTCCACAGCAACTCCAGACTCTGTCACGTCTGTCACATGCTCAGTGTGAACCTGCTTTCATCTGTGAAGAGCACAGGGAATTTGCCAATCTTGGTGTTTTCTGGCAAATGCCAAACGTCCTGCACGGTGTTGGGCTGTAAGCACAACCCCCTCCTATGGACGTCGGGCCCTCATACCACCCTCATGGAGTCTGTTTCTGACCGTTTGAGCAGACACATGCACATTTGTGGCCTGCTGGAGGTCATTTTGCAGGGCTCTTGCAGTGCTTCTCCTGCTCCTCCTTGCACAAAGGCGGATGTAGCGGTCCTGCTGCTGGGTTGTTGCCCTCCTACGGCCTCCTCCACGTCTCCTGATGTACTGGCCTGTCTCCTGGTAGCGCCTCCATGCTCTGGACACTACGCTGACAGACACAGCAAACCTTCTTGCCACAGCTCGCATTGATGTGCCATCCTGGATGAGCTGCACTACCTGAGCCACTTGTGTGGGTTGTAGACTCCGTCTCATGCTACCACTAGAGTGAAAGCACCGCCAGCATTCAAAAGTGACAAAAACATCAACCAGGAAGCATAGGAACTGAGAAGTGGTCTGTGGTCACCACCTGCAGAACCACTCCTTTATTGGGGGTGTCTTGCTAATTGCCTATAATTTCCACCTGTTGTCTATTCCATTTGCACAACAGCATGTGAAATTTATTGTCAATCAGTGTTGCTTCCTAAGTGGACAGTTTGATTTCACAGAAGTGTGATTGACTTGGAGTTACATTGTGTTGTTTAAGTGTTCCCTTTATTTTTTGAGCAGTGTATATACAGTTGAAGTCAAAAGTTTACATACACTTAGGTTGGAGTCATTAAAACTCGTTTTTTAACCACTCCACAAATTTCTTGTTAACAGACTATAATTTTGGCAAGTCGGTTTGGACATCTACTTTGTGCATGGCACAAGTAATTTTTCCAACAATTGTTTGCAGACAGATTATTTCACTTATTAGTCACTGTATCACAATTCCAGTGGGTCAGAAATGTACATACAATAAGTTGACTGCACCTTTAAACAGCTTGGAAAATTCCAGAAAATGATGTCATGGCTTTAGAAGCTTCTGATAGGCTAATTGACATCATTTGAAGGTGTATCTGTGGATGTATTTCAAGGCCTACCTTCAAACTCAGTGTCTCTTTGCTTGACATTCATGGGAAAATCAAAAGAAATCAGCCAAGACCTCAGAAAAAAATTGTAGACCTCCACAAGTCTGGTTCATCCTTGGGAGCAATTTCCAAAAACCTGAAGGTACCCCGTTCATCTGTACAAACAATAGTACGCAAGTATAAACACCCGGGGACCACGCAGCCGTCATACCGCTCAGGAAGGAGACGTGTTCTGTCTACTTGAGATTAACGTACTTTGGTGCGAAAAGTGCAAATCAATCCCAAAACAACAGCAAAGGACCTTGTGAAGATGATGAAGGAAACGGGTACAAAAGTATATATATGCACAGTAAATCGAGTCCTATATCGACATAACCTGAAAGGCCGCTCAGCAAGGAAGAAGCCACTGCTCCAAAACCGCCATAAAAAAGCCAGACTACGGTTTGTAACTGCACATGGGGACAAAGATCATACTTTTTGGAGAAATGTCCTCTGGTCTGATGAAACATTTACATTTACATTTACGTCATTTAGCAGACGCTAAATGAATAGAAAATAGAACTGTTTGGCCATAATGACCATGACTATGTTTGGAGGAAAAAGGGGGAGGCTTGCAAGCTGAAGAACACCATCCCAACCGTGAAGTACGGGGGTGGCAGCATCATGCTGTGGGGGTGCTTTTCTGCAGCAGGGACTGGTGCACTTCACAAAATAGATGGCATCATGAGGCAGAAAAATTATGTGGATATATTGAAGCAACATCTCAAGACATCAGTCAGGAAGTTAAGCTTGGTCGCAAATGGGTCTTCCAAATGGACAAAGACCCCAAGCATACTTCCAAAGTTGTGGCAAAATGGCAAAATGGACAACAAAGTCAAGGTATTGGAGTGGCCATCACAAAGCACTGACCTCAATCCTATAGAAAATTTGCAGGCAGAACTGAAACTGACTCAGTTACACCAGCTCTGATAGGAGGAATGGGCCAAAATTCACCCAACTTATTGTGGGATGCTTGTGGAAGGCTACCGAAAACATTTGACCCAAGTTAAACAATTTAAAGGCAATGCTACCAAATACTAATTGAGTGTATGTAAACTTCTAACCCACTGGCAATGAGATGAAAGAAATAAAAGCTGAAAGAAATCATTCTCTCTACTATTATTCTGACATTTCACATTCTTAAAATAAAGTGGGGATCCTAACTGACCTAAAACAGGGAAGTTTTATGAGGATTAAATGTCAGGAATTGTGAAAAACTGAGTTTAAATGTATTTGGCTGAGGTGTATGTAAACTTCCAACTTCAACTGTATACTGTCACTTGTGCTCCCTCTCCGGCGTCTAGGTCACCAGGCTGCTCGTTATGGCGCACACCTGTCACCATCGTTACACGCACCTGCGTGTCATCAGACTCACCTGGACACCATCACTTCCCTGATTACCTTCCCTATCACTCCCTTTGGTTCCTTCCCCAGGCGTCATTATTTCAGTTTAATGTCTGTGTGCTGTTAGCATTTCTTGTTTTGTATTATGTTCAGTTTATTTTATTAAAACACTCACTCCTTGAACTTGCTTCCCGACTCTCAGCGCACATAGTTACATATACAGTGCCTACGGAAAGTATTCAGACCCCTTGATTTTTCCCACATTTTCTAACAGCCTTATTCTAATTCTTATTTTTTTCCTCATCAATCTACACACAATACTCCATAATGGCAAAGCAAAAACAGGTTTTTAGAAGAAAAAAAAAGAAAATCCCCACAGCATGATGTTGCCACCACCATGCTTCACCGTAGGGATGGTGCCAGGTTTCCTCCAGATGTGACGCTTGGTATTTAGGCCAAAGAGAATTTTGTTTCTCATGGTCTGAGCGTCCTTTAGGTGCCTTTGGCAAAGTCCAAGCGGGCTGTCATGTGCCATTTACTGAGGAGTGGCTTCCGTCTGGCCACTCTACCATAAAGGCCTGATTCGTGGAGTGCTGCAGAGATGGTTGTCATTCTAGAAGGTTCTCCCATCTCCACAGAGGAACTCTGGAGCTCTGTCAGAGTGACCATCGGGTTCTTAGTCACCTCCCTGACCAAGGCCTTCCTCCCCTGATTGCTCAGTTTGTCTGGCCGGCCAGCTATAGGAAGAGTCTTGGTGGTCCCAAACTACATTATTTTAAGAATGATGGAGGCCCTTGGGTTCTTGGGGACCTTCAATGCTGCAGACATGTTTTGGTAGCCTTCCCCCACAATCCTGTCTCTGAGATCTCCAGACAATTCCTTCGACCTCATGGCTTGGTTTTTGCTTTGACATGCACTGTCAACTATGGGACCTTACAGTGTCTTGCAAAAGTATTCACCCCCCTTGGCATTTTTCCTATTTTGTTGCCTTACAACCTGGAATTAAAATAGATTTTTGGGGGGGGTTCATGTCATTTGATTTACACAACATGCCTACCCCTTTGAAGATGCAAAATATTTTTTATTGTGAAACAAACAAGAAATAAGACAAAAAAAACTGAAAACTTGAATGTGCATGCTCCAGCTCCTTCAAGTTGGATGGGTTCCACTGGCGTTCAGCAATCTTTAAGTCATACCACAGATTCTCAATTGGACTGAGGTCTGGGCTTTGACTAGGCCATTCCAAGACATATAATTGTTTCCCCTTAAACCACTTGACTGTCCTGCTGGAAGGTGAACCTCCGTCCCAGTCTCAAATCTCTTGAAGACTGAAATGGGTTTCCTGAAGAATTTCCCTGTATTTAGCACCATCATTCCTTCAATTCTGACCTGTTTCCCAGTCCCTGCCAATGAAAAACATACCCACAGCATGATGCTGCCACCACCATGCTTCACTGTGGGGATGGTGTTCTCGTGGTGATGAGGTGTTGGTTTTGCGCCAGACATAGCATTTTCGTTGATGGCAAAAAGCTCAATTTTAGTCTCATCTAACCAGAGTACCATCTTCCATATGCTTGGGGAGTCTCCCACATGCCATTTGACGAACACCAAACGTGTTTGCTTATTTTTTTCTTTAAGCAATGGCTTTTTTCTGGCCACTCTTCCGTAAAGCCCAGCTCTGTGGAGTGTACGGCTTAAAGTGGTCCTATGGACAGATACTCCAATCTCCGCTGTGGAGCTTTGCAGCTCCTTCAGTTATCTTTGGTCTCTTTGTTGCCTCTCTGATTAATGCCTTCCTTGCCTGGTCCATGAGATTTGATGGGCGGCCCTCTCTTGGCAGGTTTGTTGTGGTGCCATATTCTTTACATTTTTTATAATGGGTTTAATGGTGCTCCGTGGGATTTTCAAAGTTGCGGATATTTTTTTAGAACCCAACCCCGATCTGTACTTTTCCACAACTTTGTCCCTGACCTGTTTGGAGAGCTCCTTGGTCTTCATGGTGCCGCTTGCTTGGGCCTTTCAGAACAGGTATGTATATATACTGAGATCATGTGACAGATTATGTGACACTTAGATTGCACACAGGTGGACTTTATTTAACAAATTATGTGACTTCTGAAGGTAATTGGTTGCACCAGATCATATTTAGGGGCTTCATAGCAAAGAGGTGAATACATATGCACGCACCACTTTTCTGTTAGAATTTGTTTAAACAAGTTATTTTTTTCATTTCACTTCACCAATTTGGACTATTTTGTGTATGTCCATTACATGAAATCCAAATAAAAATCAATTTCAATTACAGGTTGTAAAGCAACAAAATAGGAAAAATGCCAAGGGGGTGAATACTTTTTCAAGGCACTGTATATAGACAGGTGTGTGCCTTTCCAAATCATGTCCAATCAATTGAATTTACCACAGGTGGACTCCAATCAAGTTGTAGAAACATCTCAAGGATGACCAATGGAAACAGGATGCACCTGAGCTCAATTTCGAGTCTCATAGCAAGAGGTCTGAATACTGATGTAAATAGGGCATTTCTGTTTCGTTTTTTTAATAAATTTGAAAATATTTCTTAAAACCTGTTTTCGCTTTGTCATTATGTGGTATTGTGTGTAGATTGATGAGGAAAAACATGTATTTAATCAATTTTAGAATTAGGCTGTAACATAAAAAAAATGGAAAAAGTCAAGGGGTCTGAATACTTTCCGAATGCACTGTACATAAAATATATTTTCCTTAAGCATGTTCCCCTAACCCTACCACCCCTCCTCTTAATTCCAAATCAAATCAAATTGTATTTGTCACATGCGCCGAATACAACAGGTGAAGACATAACAGTGAAATGCATACTTACAAGCCCTTAACCAACAATGCAGTTTTAATTAAAATAAGTGTTAAGTAAAAAATAAAAATAACAAAGAATTAAAGAGAAGCAGAAAAACAACAGTAGCGAGGCTATATATAGGGGGTACCGTACAGAATCAATGTGCTGGGGCACAAGTTAGTCGAGGTAATTGAGGTAATATGTACATGTAGGTAGAGTTAAAGTGACTATGCATAGATAAAAAACAGAAAGAAGCAGCAGCGTAAAAGAGGGGAGAGAGGGGTAGCCTGGGTAGCCATTTGATTAGCTGTTCAGGAGTCTAATGGCTTGGGGGTAGAAGCTGTGAAGAAGCCTCTTGGATCTAGACCTGGTGCTCTGGTACCGCTTGCTGTGCGGTTGCAGAGAGAACAGTCTATGACTAGGGTGGCTGGAGTCCTTGACAATTTTTAGGACCTTCCTCTGACGCCGCCTGGTATAGAGGTCCTGGATGGGAGGAAGCTTGGCCCCAGTCATGTACTGGGCTGTACGGACTACCATCTATAGTGCCTTGCGGTCGGAGGCCGAGCAGTTGCCATACCAGGCAGTGATGCAACCAGTCAGGATGCTCTCGATGGTGCAGCTGTAGAACTTTTTGAGGATCTGAGGACCCATGCCAAATCTTTTCAGTCTCCTGAGGGGGAATAGGTATTGTCATGCCGTCTTCATGACTGTCTTGGAGTGTTTGGACCATGATAGTTTGTTGGTGACGTGGACACCAAGGAACTTGAAACTCTCAACCTGCTCCACTACAGCCCCGTTGATGAGAATATGGGCTCGGTCCTCCTTTTCCTGAAGTCCACAATCATCTCCTTTGTCTTGATCACGTTGAGGGAGAGGTTGTTATCCTGGCACCACACGGCCAGGTCTCTGACCTCCTGCCTATAGGATGTCTCATCATTGTCAGTGATCAGGCCTACCACTGTTGTGTCTTCAGCAAATCTCATGATGGTGTTGGAGTCATGCCTGGCCATGCAGTCATGAGTGAACAGGGAGTACAGGAGGGGACTGAGCACGCACCCCTGAGTGGCCCCTGTGTTGAGGATCAGCATGGCAGATGTGTTGTTACCTACCCTTACCACCTGGGGGCGGCCCGTCAGGAAGTCCAGGATCCAGTTGCAGAGGGAGGTGTTTAGTCGCAGGGTCCTTAGCTTAGTGATGAGCTTTGAGGGCACTATGGTGTTGAATGCTGAGCTGTAGTAAATCAATAGCATTCTCACATAGGTGTTCCTTTTGTCCAGGTGTGAAAGGGCAGTGTGGAGTGCAATAGAGATTGCATCATCTGTGGATCTGTTGGGCCGGTATGCAAATTGTATTGGGTCTAGGGTTTCTGGGATGGTGTTGATGTGAGTCATGACCAGCCTTTCAAAGCACTTCATGGCTACAGATGTGAGTGCTACGGGTCGGTAGTCATTTAGGCAGGTTACCTTAGTGTTATTGGGCACAGGGACTATGGCTGTCTGCTTGAAACATATTGGTATTACAGACTCAGTCAGGGACAGGTTGAAAATGTCATTAAATACACTTGCCAGTTAATCCGTGCATACTCGGAGTACACGTCTTGGTAATCCATCTTGCCCTGCGGCCTTGTGACCTGTTTAAAGGTCTTACTCACATCGACTACAGAGAGTGTGATCACACTGTCGTCCGGAACAGCTGATTCTCTCATACATGCTTCAGTGCTGCTTGCCTCGAAGAAAGCATAGAAGTCATTTAGCTCGTCTGGTAGGCTCGTGTCACTGGGCAGCTGGCGGCTGTGCTTCCCTTTGTAGTCTGTAATGGTTTGCAAGCCCTGCCACATCCGACAAGCGTCGGAGCTGGTGTAGTACGATTCAATCTTAGTCCTGTATTGACACTTTGCCTGTTTGATGGTTCGTCGGAGGGCATAGCAGGATTTCTTATAAGCTTCCGGGTTAGAGACCCGTTCCTTGAAAGCAGCAGCTCTACCCTTTAGCTCAGTGCGGATGTTGCCTGTAATCCATGGCTTCTGGTTGGGGTATGTACGTACAGTCACTGTGGGGACAACGTCATCAATGCACTTATTGATGAAGCCAGTGACTGATGTAGTGTACTCCTCAATGCCATCGGAAGAATCCCGGAACATATTCCAGCCTGTGCTAGCAAAACAGTCCTGTAGATTAGCATCTGCGTCATCTGACCACTTCTTTATTGACCCAGTCACTGGTGCTTCCTGCTTTTGTTTTTGCTTGTAAGCAGGAGGATAGAATTATGGTCAGATTTGCCAAATGGAGGGCGGTGGAGAGCTTTTCGCATCTCTGTCTGTAGTGTTAAGGTGGTCTAGAGTTTTTTTTCCTTTGGTTGCACATTTAACATGCTGGTAGAAATTTGGTAAAACGGATTTAAGTTTCACTGCATTAAACTCCCCGGCCACTAGGAACGCCACCTCTGGATGAGCATTTTCCTGTTTGCTTATGGTTGTATACAGCTCATTGTGTGCGGTCTTAGTGCCAGCATCGGTTTGTAGTGGTAAATAGACAGCTACGAAGAATATAAATGAAAACTCTCTAGATAAATAGTGTAGTCTACAGCTTATCATGAGAAACTCTACTTCAGGCGAGCAAAACCTTGAGACTTCCTTACTCTTAGATTTCGCCCACCAGCTGTTGTTTACAAATATACACAGGCCGCCATCCCTTGTCTTACCGGAGGCAGCTGTTCTGTCTTACCGATGCAGCGTAAACCTCGCCAGCTGTATGTTATTCATGTCGTCGTTCAGCCATGACTCGGTGAAACATAAGCTATTACAATTTCTTATGTCCCGTTGGTAGGATATTCGTGATCGTAGTATGTCTATTTTGTGATCCAGTGATTGTACGTTGGCTAATAGGACTGATGGTAGAGGCTGATTACACACTCGCCGTCGGCACCTTGACCTACACTTAGGCTTCTACTTCCAGCTTATACAGTTGAAGTCGGAAGTTTACATACACTTAGGTTGGAGTCATTAAAACTAGTTTTTCAACCACTCCACAAATTTCTTGTTAACAAAGTAAAGTTTTGGCAAGTCGGTTAGGACATCTACTTTGGTCATGGCATCACTGTCAGACCATCTTATTGGTAAACTAAACGGTAATGTAAACATTGTATTTTTTAGTGATCCAATACGTAACATAATAGATTTATCATAATTTGGTTGTAATCCAGGGAGGTTAGAAAAAAGTATCAAGATCCTCTATGAGGATGTGGAGAGATCAAAGTTGTGGATTTAAAAGAAAACATGAATCATCAGCATACAATGACTCCTTGATTTTTAAGCCCTGAATTTCTAGCCCATTGATATTGTTGTTGGATCTGATTTTAATAGCGAACATTTCGATGGCCATAATAAATAGATATGCCAATAGTGGACAACTGTGTTTTACTCCTCTTGACAGTTTAATTCTTTCTGAGTAGTAGCCATTATTTAATAGTTTACACCTATGGTTATTATACATAACTTTAACCCATTGTAAAAGAGAAGTATTTATATATAAATTCCAGTGATACTTTATCAAAAGCCTTTTCAAAGTCATCTATGAATACCAGGCCTGGTTTACCAGATTTTTCATAGTATTCTATTGTTTCCAGTACTTGTTTTATATTATCTTCAATGTATCGTCAAAGTAAAAAATCTGTCTGATTAGGATGAATAATATATTTTGCATCACAGCACTGAAGTGTAAGGGGCCAACCATTTTTTAAATGGACTAGATCTTTTTATTTACCACTTGGGTCCTGTTTCAGTAGTAACGAAGTCAGACCTTCTTGTTGAGTATCTGATAATCTACCATTTTTATAGGAGTGTTTAAAACATGCTAAGAACGGTCCTCTGAGTACATCAAAAAAGGTTTGGTATACCGCTACTGGTATGCCATCCATCCCTGGAGTGATCCTGGACTTAAAGGCTTTAATTGCATCATTAACTTCCTCCTCTGTAATTTGGCTTTCACATGAGTATTTCTGTACAGCTGTTAGTTTTACATTATTACAAGAAAAAAAATCCAAACCATAAACTTCAGTTAGTGGAGATGGAGGAGACTGAAATTAAATCATATGCTTGAAATACTTTGTTTTCTCTTTCAAAATATAATTTGGTGAATCATGTGTGAATGTCATTTGTAACAAGTTTCAGTAAATTATTTTTGGTAGCATTTCTATGTTGATGATTAAAAAATAATTAGGTAACTTTTTCCCCATATTCCATCCAGTTTGATTTATTTTGATAATATATTACACTTGATCTTTCTTGAATAAGTTCCTCCATTTTCTTCCTCAAACTTATTCTGTGCCTCTATGGTTAGTCCTTCTTTGTTAATATGAACTCTTTTGACCTAAATTGCTTTTGTTTTAAAGATGAGTATTGAATTGCATGGTCTCTAAAGGCACATTTAAAAATGTCCCATACAATAAGGGGATCTGCTGTACCTATGTTATGTTGGAAAATGTCAGTTATAAATTATTCTGTCCTTTTTCAGGACCCTGTCTTTCAAAGATAATTCGTAAAAATCCAAATAACTTCGCAGATCTTCATTGTAAAGGGTTTAAACACTGTTTCCCATGCTTGTTCAATGAACCATAAACAATTAATGAACATGCACCTGTGGAACGGTCGTTAAGACACTAACAGCTTACAGACGGTAGGCAATTAAGGTCACAGTTATGAAAACTTAGGACACTAAAGAGGCCTTTCTACTGACTCTGAAAAACACCAAAAGAAAGATGCCCAGGGTCCCTGCTCATCTGCGTGAACGAGCCTTAGGCATGCTGCAAGGAGGCATGAGGATTGAAGATGTGGCCAGGGCAATAAATTGCAATGTCCGTACTGTGAGACGCCTAAGACAGCGCTACAGGGAGACAGGACAGACAGCTAATCATCCTCGTTAGTGGCAGACCATGTGTAACAACACCTGCACAGGATCGGTACATCTGAACATCACACCTGCGGGACAGGTACAGGATGGCAACAACAACTGCCCGAGTTAAACCAGGAACGCACAATCCCTCCATCAGTGCTCAGACTGCCCGCAATAGGCTGACAGAGGCTGGACTGAGGGCTTGTAGGCCTGTTGTAAAGCAGGTCCTCACCAGACATCACCCGCAACAACGTCGCCTATGGACACAAACCCTGGACCAGACAGGACTGGCAAAAAGTGCTCTTCACTGACAAGTCACGGTTTTGTCTCCCCAGGGGTAATGATCGGATTCGCGTTTATCGTCGAAGGAATGAGCGTTACACCGAGGCCTGTACTCTGGAGCGGGATCGATTTGGAGGTGGAGGGTCCGTCATGGTCTGGGGCGTTGTGTCACAGCATCATCAGACTGAGCTTGTTGTCATTGCAGGCAATCTCAACGCTGTGCGTTACAGGGAAGACAGCCACCTCCCTCATGTGGTACCCTTCCTGCAGGCTCATCCTGACATGAGCTTCAAGCATGACAATGCCACCAGCCATACTGCTCGTTCTGTGCGTGATTTCCTGCAAGACAGGAATGTCAGTGTTCTGCCATGGCCAGTGAAGAGCCCGGATCTCAATCCCATTGAGCACGTCTGGGACCTGTTGGATTGGAGGGTGAGGGCTAGGGCTAGGGCCATTCCCAACAGAAATGTCCGGGAACTTGCAGGTGCCTTGGTGGAAGAGTGAGGTAACATCTCACAACAAGAACTGGCAAATCTGGCAAATCTGGTCCATGAGGAGGAGATGCACTGCAGTACTTAATGCAGCTGGTGGCCACACCAGATACTGACTGTTACTTTTGATTTTGACCCCCCCCTTGTTCAGGGACACATTATTCAATTTCTGTTAGTCACATGTCTGTAGAACTTGTTCAGTTTATGTCTCAGTTGTTGAATCTTGTTATGTTCATACAAATATTTACACATGTTAAGTTTGCTGAAAACAAACACAGTTGACAGTGAGAGGACGTTTCTTTTTTTGCTGAGTTTATTTACTAGTTCCAAGATATCCATGACATTCGTGATTTCCTTAAGTGCATGAGGCTTATAGTTTGTAGTGTGATTAAATGTACTGTCCATTGAGATATTTAAAACCGCATTTATAATCTCCCACCATAATAATAAGACCTGTATTGCTTGCAGGCTTAATAAATTATTATATATATTTTCAAAGAAGCGTGGATCATCATTATTTGGAGAGTATCGATTAATGAGCCAAATCTGTTTATGGTCTAATAACATTTTTAAATAATCCATCTACCTTGCAGATCTGTTTGGACAATTTGCACATTCAGATTAAAATTATTCATATCATTACCCTTTCTGAGTTTCTTTGCCCAGTCGATTTCTCACACAACTTTATTTAAAATTGTTGAGTGAGTTTTCTGTAAACAATAGATATTATATTCCTTCTCTTTCAGCCAGGTAAATACTGATCGTCTTCTCATAGTATCTGCTAATTCGTTACAATTATAAGTGGCTTCACTGATTTTACCATTTACCATAATGAGATACAAGTTTAAATTCTATTTATCATTACATGTTTGTAAACTTACCATTAAAAAAAAGTTTCCATATAGCTGTACCTTGATATGTGCATTGCTACTAAGTAAACCTCCAATAGTTCTCCACTATTCCACCCGCTAAAACATCCCCCATCCCAAGTTTGGTTGTCATTCCAGTGACTGGCAGGCCATGGTTTTAACAAATAAGAAGTGGACAAGAAGTGGGATCATATAAACTGAGCTAGGAGAGGGATTGTTCTTACATCAACCAAACTTTGACTGTACTTGTGGGGTAGAGCAAGTGGACCTTAATGTGTTGTAGGGGCATTGACTGAGGTCTGTGAGTGTTCCTTCTGTATGATGTCATCCAAGTCAGCTCCCACAGTGTAGAGTAACTGGCTGAGGGATGACCTCTGGTAACTGCTGTGATCCCAGCCAGTGACCAACTCTCTCTCCGCTTCCAAGCCCCAGCATGGAGTCAATGGATAATACTGCAGTCCAATCACACACATACACAAGTGCATACACACACACAAACTCAATCACGCGCACGCCAACGCACAGACACTCATACACACACACACACACACACACACACACACACTCTCACTCTCTCCCTTACACACACTCACACCAAACTTGGAATGTTATCTCAAGGACTCTCCATTCCATGCTGTGTGTTTTCTAGGAACTGGGCCAGGTTTGGTGAGATGCTGTTCATGACCGGAGCAGCTTCTGTAGTGTTTACCGGCCGCCACAGTACTTAAGGGAGACCCCAGCTGTTTGTCCCCCAGCACCTCCTACACACAACGACAACAGAACAGACACACAACACTGTGACCAGGGCAGACAGAGGTGTAATCCTCTCTGTTTACAGTAAAAAGGTTCATCAACCAAACAAAGGTTACCCTTTTGTCCTTATTTGATCCTGTATTATGACATATTAAGCTGGAAGTTATGAGAGCTGGCACACCGTACCTTGAATCTGTGAAATTTGTGTAATGTGCTTAAATAGAGAGAGGGCAGCACAGTGGAGGAGGTGGTTTGTCTTCTCACTCGTTCCTTTCAGGGTGTGAGCTGTCGTGCCAGGATGGAAGTGGTTTGGAAGCAGCAGGTAGTCATGAGGTATTGACCAGAGAAAAACAAGGTGTCTGGTCACATCACACTAGATCAGTACAGGCTCTGACCTCAGCTGTCATAGAGCTAATGACTGGCGTTTGCTCCCTTCCAGCACAATCTCGTAATTGACTCAAGTCAAAGACACATTTTAGACTCATAGCGTCAGGTATTCTTCTGTTTATTGGTAAGAGTGCTGCTAAATCTATACTAAGCCAGTGCCACTAAATCAGTCTGCCAAGCAGCCCCAAGCCACTAAAGTGATTTCACTTTTTTTGTCGTAATTCTCCTGAGAGACATCTAAAGAGTTGATTCAGAGAGTGACCCTACTGTACTGTTACCTTCTATTTACGGACGTGGGGTGAAGACCACTGTGATGGATTGGGAGCTTTTCTATACACCGAGTATACAAAACATTAAGGACACCTGCCCTTTCCATGACATAGACTGACCAGGTGAAAGCTACGATCCCTTATTGATGTCACTTGTTAAATCCACTTCAATCTGTGTAGATGAAAGGGAGGAAATACTGTAGGTTAAAGAAGGATTTTTAAGCCTTGAGACAATTGAGACACAGATTGTGTATGTGTGCTATTCAGAGGGTGAATGGGCAAGACAAAAAATGTTAGTTTTTTTACGCTCAACAGTTTCCCATGTGTATTAAGAATGATCCATCACCCAAAGGCCATCCAGCCAACTTCACACAACTGTGGGAAGCATTGGAGTCAACATGGGCCAGCATCCCTGTGGAACGCTTTCGACACGTTGTAGAGTCCATGTCCCAACAAATTCAGGCTGTTCTAATGGTAAACTCAATATTAGTAAGGTGTTCTTAATGTTTTGTATAATCAGTGTATGTTGACCTTGCATTGCAAGGAATTAGGAGAGTTAAGCTTGTAGTATGTGTCTTCACTGTCCTCTTACCCATAATCCACCAGGATGCTTCCTCCATCACGCACTGTCGTCCTTATAGCTTTGGAGAAAGTCAACTCGTGGAGGACCACAGCGTCCACTGGTTTTCCTTCTTTTCTCTTAATTGCTATCTAATTTAGACCTGGGAAACCAACTGTGTAGACTGGACTCCCTAGCCAATCACTAGTCCTCCAGGACTCCTGTCTAATGGCCCTGCTTCACCTTCTCTAATGGACAGTTCTACTTCTCATGTCTATTAGGTCTCCCAGCCAAATGGTTCACAGTCATTTATGCAATCCATACTGTAACTATATGTACGCTTCACTTACACACAACCTGCATTTCTGTCACTAGAATCAATGGTTCAATAACTGAAATGACCATTATTCCCAGATCCCAGACTGTAGCCTACCCATCAATTCAAGATGGAACATTCCTTTGGCCGCCTTTCCTTCCAGTTATCTGCTGCCAGTGACTGGAACGAATTGCAAAAATCGCTGAAGCTGGAGACTTATATTTCCCTCACTAACTTTAAACATCAGCTATCTGAGCAGCTAACCGATCGCTGCAGCTGTACATAGCCCATCTGTAAATAGCCCATCCAATCTACCTACCTCATCCCCATACTGTTTTTATTTACTTTTCTGCTCTTTTGCACACCAGTATTTCTACTTACACATCATCATCTGCGCACCTATCACTCCAGTGTTAATTTGCTAAACTGTAATTACTTCGCTACTATGGCCTATTTATTGCCTTACCGCCTCACGCCATTTGCACACGCTGTATATAGACTTTCTTTTTTTTCTATTGTGTTATTGACTGTACGCTTGTTTATTCCATGTGTAACTCTGTGATGTTGTTTGTGTCGCACTGCTTTGCTTTATCTTGGCCAGGTCGCAGTTGTAAATGAGAACTTGTTCTCAACTAGTTTACCTGTTTAAATACATGTGAAAAATAAAAATAAATAAAAAACAATTGTATCCATTCACTGATTCTTATAATATTCTGCAAAATGAACCTGAGCTCCGTAGACTGGTCTTCCCTGGCTGTCTGACCCTGTAGGGACACCTGTCACCATCCTGCTAAGACATGATGAGCATTGTTTTGTGTACTGACTGTGCACCATGACAGTGTTGCCTGGAGAGCTGTTTATACCGTGTCAGTGTGAAAGTAGGGAATTAACTAGGGAAACTGACACATCAATAATGTTACATTGCTATACCGACTTGAATAAAAACTCACATTGCACTGTCAAAAAAATCTGAATATCGGTCTTCAATCGTTTGGTCACTTGGTTCACCGTTTGATTCAGATCTAGTGTGATTGAGGCAAAATATAGCTAAAGTTAGTAAGCTAGCTAGTTAGCTAACGTTAGCCAACTTTTGATTAGCTCCAAATGGTACATCAATTGGAGAAACTAGCCAAGTTAATTTACTTCTGTTAAAATTAAACAAAAAAGCTACAAAACATTTCCATACACACAACAGCTGTTTGATGCTACTACCTGACAGATAGCTAGAGGCTAGAGCTGAACTGGCTGTGGTAGCTACTAGCTAGCTAGCTAGTTAATTCTCTTCAGACAGAACTTCAGTTGAGAGGGGATGAAACATTAGCTAACGTTGTCAGTTACACTACTAGCTCAGCACTGGGAATAAATACTTTTTTCGGTTAAGTCAAACAGCTGTTACCAGCTACATCAGTCAAATAAAAAAGTAGCCAGTTTCTGCTTGCTTTTACAACCTGGAGAAAAAGCGCAACACACAAAGACCGCAGATGAAGACAGCGGCATCGTGCTGGTCCTATAATAATAGCTTTTCCTTCACACACCCTGTCTGTTCGCTCTGTGGTATCCGTGCGGTCCTAAATCCAGCTGACTGAAACCGCAAAACAGCCTACCCGTCCACTCTGAGGCGTCCGCATGGTCCTAAAGCACACCGAAGCCGCTTTTTGTATCACAGTGCAATGTCAAATCTGGGGGGGGACAAAAATGCAATTTCAGAATGGGGGGGGGGGGTCAAGTTACCCCCGTCCCCAGTGAAAGTTGCACCCTTGTATGACAGAAGTGTAAAGCATATAGAGACAGGTTCATAACTAATTTGGGCATGCTCTTTAGATTCTCCCTATCTGAATTCCTTGTTTCTGCTGTGAGTCATAGATCATGATGGCTGGAGGCTCCTGCAAGGTGTCACCACTCACAAGATGTTTAGGTGAGAGACTGAGAAAGGCACCATAGGCAACACATGGCAGTCTGACCTTAAATGGTAGTATAAGCCCGTGCGCACGTCCCTGATCCTCAACAATGATGCTCATACAGTACATATATGCTACTCTATACTGCTGCAGAAATCAGGCTTTGACAAAGCATGCACACACCATACCACTTTATATTTGCACATGAGTTCGTATTCAATGATGCTGGTTTACGTCAACTGGTGGTGAATTCTCTATTTGCAGCCTTTATTTACCTCTATTATAACCATCTCAAGAGCCGGGAAGAATGGTCTCGTGACAGAGCATATAGAGACAGGTTCATAACTAGTATGGGTGTTACAGAGAACCCTGTGGTGATTACAGAGCACCCTGTGGAGCACCATGTGGTGATTACAGAGCACCCTGTGGTGATTACAGAGCACCCTGTGGAGCACTCTGTGGTGATTACAGAGAACCATGTGGTGATTACAGAGCACCCTGTGGTGATTACAGAGCACCCTGGGGAGCACCATGTGGTGATTACAGAGCACCCTGTGGTGATTACAGAGCACCCTGTGGTAATTACAGAGCACCCTGTGGTGATTACAGAGAACCCTGTGGTGATTACAGAGAACCCTGTGGTGATTACAGAGCACCCTGTGGAGCACCCTGTGGTGATTACAGAGCACCTTGTGGTAATTACAGAGCACCATGTGGTGATTACAGAGAACCCTGTGGTAATTACAGAGCACCCTGTGGTGATTACAGAGAACCCTGTGGTGATTACAGAGAACCATGTGGTGATTACAGAGAACCCTGTGGTGATTACAGAGCACCCTGTGGTGATTACACAGCACCCTGTGGAGCATCATGTGGTGATTACAGAGAACCCTGTGGAGCACCATGTGGTGATTACGGAGAACCCTGTGGCGATTACGGAGAACCATGTGGTGATTACGGAGAACCCTGTGGTGATTACAGAGCACCCTGTGGTGATTACAGAGCACCCTGTGGAGCACCATGTGGTGATTACAGAGCACCCTGTGGTGATTACAGAGCACCCTGTGGTGATTACAGAGCACCCTGTGGTGATTACAGAGCACCCTGTGGAGCACCATGTGGTGATTACAGAGCACCCTGTGGTAATTACAGAGCACCCTGTGGTGATTACAGAGAACCCTGTGGTGATTACAGAGCACCCTCTGGAGCACCATGTGGTGATTACAGAGCACCCTGTGGTAATTACAGAGCACCTTGTGGTAATTACAGAGCA
This sequence comes from Salmo trutta, assembly GCF_901001165.1. Taxonomy (NCBI): domain Eukaryota; kingdom Metazoa; phylum Chordata; class Actinopteri; order Salmoniformes; family Salmonidae; genus Salmo; species Salmo trutta. The sequence continues at coordinate 13,172,713 of NC_042958.1, read as the reverse complement.
CCCTGTGGTGATTACAGAGAACCCTGTGGTAATTACAGAGCACCCTGTGGTGATTACAGAGAACCCTGTGGTGATTACAGAGAACCCTATGGTGATTACAGAGAACCCTGTGGTGATTACAGAGCACCCTGTGGAGCACCATGTGGTGATTACAGAGCACCCTGTGGTAATTACAGAGCACCCTGTACTAATCTATACAAACCACTGTACTTAATATAAATGATACAACGGGCTAACTCACTGATGCTGTTTGAACAACAAAAGAAGGCGCTACAGCATTCTTTTCCTTAGAGACTTTTGGATTGTGTGTGGAGTGTGTGTGTTTTGGTTTTACTATCCTTGTGGGTACCAGAAGTCCTCACAAGGACAGTAAAACAAGGAAAATTCTGACAAGTGGGGACATTTTCCGGTCCCCACAACAAAACATGATATTTTAGGCTTAAGGGTTAGGTTTAGGGTTATAATTAGGGTTAGGTTTAGGAGTTAGATTTAGGAGTAAGGGTTAGGTTTAGGGTTTGGTCCCCACAAGGATAGTAAAACAAACGTGTGTGTGTGTTTAGCCTCTTTAGTGCCTCATTAAGATTCCCCTCCTCACACTACCTGCAGTACAGTACATATAGTGACGTCACCGGTAGGCTCATTTCCATGGCTGTCAGAACCTTGGCTCTCACAAGTCTCACACCGGATATAATTAGAGGGGTCCAAAAATAAAAACAATAGCACTGTTGGTGGGCAACACCATCAGTCTGTATGTATACAGAGATTAAAGTTCCAGCATCTAAAAATAAAAAATGATAATGGAAATATAGCTTATTTTAGATACTTTTACCCATCTACAAAAACCTAAAAGTAATCTCAATAAATCGTGACTAATTTTGTCACACCATCTACCCAAGTCTTGATAATGGGCACGACTTCATCAAATTGAAAAGAGCTATAACGTCTCAACATTGTTGCCTCTGTTCGTCCCTCTATTTTCTCTGCTCCTTCCACAGATGACTGCTGTAAGATTGGGTGGGTATTCAAATCAAATCAACATGTATTTGTCACGTGCGCCGAATACAACAGGTGTAGACCTTACAGTGAAATGCTTACTTACAGGCTCTAACCAATAGTGCAAAAAAGGTATTAGGTGAACAATTAGGTAGGTAAAGAAATAAAAACAACAGTAAAAAGACAGGCTACATACAGACACCGGTTAGTCAGGCTGATTGAGGTAGTATGTACATGTAGATATGGTTAAAGTGACTATGCATATATGATGAACAGAGAGTAGCAGTAGCGTAAAAGAGGGGTTGGCGGGTGGTGGGTGGGACACAATGCAGATAGCCTGGTTAGCCAATGTGCGGGAGCACTGGTTGGTCGGCCCAATTGAGGTAGTATGTACATGAATGTATAGTTAAAGTGACTATGCATATATGATAAACAGAGAGTAGCAGCAGCGTAAAAAGAGGGGTTGGGGTGTCACGTCCTGGCCAGTATAAGGGTTAATTGTCATTGTAGTTTGGTCAGGACGTGGCAGAGGGTATTTGGTTTATGTGGTTCGGGGTGGTGTTTTTGTAGTAAGGGCATTTGATTTAAGTATTCCGGGGTTTTTGGGCACTGTTTGAGATTCATGTAATTCTATGTTTAGTCTAGGTAGTCTGGTTCTATGTTTAGTTAATTGGGGTGGGGACTCTCAATTGAAGGCAGGTGTGGTCTATTTGCCTTTGATTGAGAGTCCCATATATTAGGGTGTGTTGGTGTTTGTCATTTGTGGGAGATTGTTTCTTGTCTAGCGTATGTGAGCATGATAAGACTGTCTGTAAATCGTGAGTTCGTTTTGTTATTTTTGTCTGTTCATTTTGAGTTTATTAAATGTTCAAGATGAACAATCTCAATCCTGCTGCATATTGGTCCTCCTTTTCCGACGATGATTTCGCCATATCGTCTGACGACGACGAAAAGCGTGACATGGGAGGGTTTGGGGGGCTCACAATGCAAATAGTTCGGGTAGCCATTTGATTAGCTGTTCAGGAGTCTTATGGCTTGGGGGTAAAAACTGGTTGAGAAGCCTTTTTGTCCTAGACTTGGCACTCCGGTACCGCTTCCCATGCGGTAGTAGAGAGAACAGTCTATGACTGGGGTGGCTGGGGTCTTTGACAATTTTTAGAGCCTTCCTCTGACACCGCCTGGTGTAGAGGTCCTGGATGGCAGGCAGCTTAGCCTCAGTGATGTACTGGGCCGTACACACTACCCTCTGTAGTGCCTTGCGGTCAGAGGCCGAGCAATTGCCGTACCAGGCAGTGATGCAACCAGTCAGGATGCTCTCGATGTTGCAGCTGTAGAACCTTTTGAGGATCTCAGGACCCATGCCAAATCTTTTTAGTTTCCTGAGGGGGAATAGGCTTTGTCGTAACCTCTTCACGACTGTTTTGGTGTGTTTGGACCATTCTAGTTTGTTGTTGATGTGGACACCAAGGAACTTGAAGCTCTCAACCTGCTCCACTACAGCCCCGTTGATGAGAATGGGGGCGTGATCGGTCCTCCTTTTCCTGTAGTCCACAATCATCTCCTTAGTCTTGGTTACGTTGAGGGATAGGTTGTTATTCTGGCACCACCCGGCCAGGTCTCTGACCTCCTCCCTATAGGCTGTCTCGTTGTTGTCGGTGATTAGGCCTACCACTGTTGTGTCGTCTGCAAACTTAATGATGGTGTTGGAGTCGTGCCTGGACATGCAGTCGTGGGTGGACAGGGAGTACAGGAGGGGACTGAGCACGCACCCCTGTGGAGCTCCAGTGTTGAGGATCAGCGTGGCAGATGTGTTGCTACCTACCCTCACCACCTGGAGGCGGCCCGTCAGGAAATCCAGGATCCAGTTGCAGAGGGAGGTGTTTAGCTTAGTGATGAGCTTTGAGGGTACTATGGTGTTGAACGCTGAGCTGTAGTAAATCAATAGCATTCTCACGTAAGTGTTCCCTTTGTCCAGGTGGGAAAGGGCAGTGTGGAGTGCAATGGAGATTGCATCATCTGTGGATCTGTTTGGGCGGTATGCAAATTGGAGTGGGTCTAGGATTTCTGGGATAATGGTGTTGATGTGAGCCATTACCAACCTTTCAAAGCACTTCATGGCAACGGACGTGAGTGCTACGGGTCTGTAGTCATTTAGGCAGGTTGCCTTTGTGTTCTTGGGCACAGGGACTATGGTGGTCTGCTTGAAACATGTAGGTATTACAGACTCAATCAGGGACATGTTGAAAATGTCAGTGAAGACACCTGCCAGTTGGTCAGCACACGTCCTGGTAATCCGTCTGGCCCCGCAGCCTTGTGTATGTTGACCTGTTTAAAGGTCTTACTCACGTCAGCTACGGAGAGCGTGATCACACAGTCATCCGGAACAGCTGATGCTCTCATGCATGCCTCAGTGTTGCTTGCCTCGAAGCGAGCATAGAAGTGATTTAGGTCCTCTGGTAGGTTCGTGTCACTGGGCAGCTCGTGGCTGTGCTTCCCTTTGTAGTCTGTAATAGTTTGCAAGCTCTGTCACATAAGACGAGCGTCGGAGCCGGTGTAGTATGATTCAATCTTAGCCCTGTATTGACGCTTTGCCTGTTTGATGTTTCGTCACAGGACATAGCAGGATTTCATGTAAGCTTCCGGGTTGGAGTCGTGCGCCTTGAAAGCGGCAGCTCTACCCTTTAGCTCAGTGCGAATGTTGCCTGTAATCCATGGCTTCTGGTTGGGGTAGGTACGTACAGTCACAGTGGGGACAATGTCCTCGATGCACTTATTGATAAAGCCAGTGACTGATGTGGTGTACTCCTCAATGCCATCGGAAGAATCCCGGAACATGTTCCAGTCTGTGAAAGCAAAACAGTCCTGTAGTTTAGCATCTTCTTCATCTGACCACTTTTTTATAGCCTGAGTCACTGGTTCTTCTTGCTTTAATCTTTGCTTGTAAGCAGGAATCAGGAGGATGGAGTTGTGGTCGGATTTACCAAATGGAGGGCGAGGGAGAGCTTTGTACACATCTCTGTGTGTGGAGTACAGGTGATCCAGAATTTTTTCCCCTTTGGTTGCACATTTAACATGTTGATGGAAATTTGGTTGAACTGATTTAAATTTCCCTGCATTAAAGTCTCCGGTCACTAGGAGCGCCACCTCTGGGTGAGTGGTTTCCTGTTTGCTTATTTCCTTATACAGCTGTCTGAGTGCGGTCTTAGTGCCAGCATCTGTCTGTGGTTGTAAATAAACAGCCACGAAAAGTATAGCTGAAAACTCTCTAGGTAAGTAGTGTGGCCTGCAATTTATCACAATATACTCTACTTCAGGCGAGCAAAATCTAGAGACTTCCTTAGATTTCGTGCACCAGCTGTTGTTTACAAATATGCACAGACCGCCCCCCCTCGTCTTACCGGAGTGTGCTGTTCTATCTTGCCGGTGCAGCGTATGTGGAACATCACTGCCAAGCACGAGGAAAAGAGCCTTATTGAGCATCAGCTACAGTATACTGCCAAAAGCCAATACACAGACCCTGAAAATACAAGGACAGTGAGTTGGTTTCAACATGCTTTAGTTTAGAGGGTCTCAAAGTACAACAGGTAAATTGCTGTGCCTTAAGCTGACAAACTGATTGGAAGAAGTCCACTTTAAAAAGGTCCAACACAGCCGTTTTTATCTCAATATCAAATTATTTCTGGTTAACAATTAAGTACATTACTGTGATTGTTTTCACTTAAAATGGTCAAAAAGAAACAAAAAAAGCTATTTCTCAAGCAAGAATTGTGCTAGGACTGTCTGGGAGTGGTCTGAGTGGGGAGGGGAAAATAAATTGTTTCAAAATAAAGAAATGGTTTGAGAAAAGCCACATACGCCGTGTTTTACACAAGCTGCCCAATTCTGATATTTTTTTCACTAATTGTTCTTTTGACCAATAGACAACGGCACGAAAGCGATGTGCTCTCTTCCATGGGGCAGAAGTCAGCATGTTGTTGTGATTCTGGATGGCCAGATTGCTAGCACCAATGACAAGAAACTGCCATGTGGGGAATCGTAAGTGGCTCATTTCAGCTCATTTCATCTTGTTATTGATTCCATGTCTTGTTTTGAGGTGTCTTGACTGATTTCATGTCAATGCTAATATGGCAAAGAATTCACCAGCTCGCTAACCAACAACTTTAATGGTGTATTTGAGAGACAACTAGTGCTCATTGTGCAAATGTATTTATGTTTTCAAGAAACATTGGTGACAAAACATAGTTTGCACGTTGCCAACAATCTAAGCCAACCTCGTCTGTTTTTCCCCATAGGTGCGCATGCCTCAGTTTTGTTGCCAAACAACCAACCATCTATCAGATCAGCTCTGAAAAAGATCTGCTGTGATTGGTCAAAAGACCAATTAGTGGAAAATTGGGCTGCCTGTGTAAACACAGCCATACAGTATAATGGAGTAGATATCATTAATTTACAATGGTTAGTTTGTCCATCATTCACAATACGCTTGTAGAGTGGGTTTGGATCCAAAGAGGCTTTCATTGATGGTGCCATGCGAGACTTCTCCCCACTCTGAATGAGCTTTTTGATTTACTACTCAGACTGATTACCCTGTCGAGAAAAGCTATAGACTTACAGAAGATTTTGAGGACACCAGTAATACTACCTTAATGAGCAGCAAAAGGTTCCCATCATGTGTTTTAAAGGGTCATTCTTCTGTTGACAAAGAGTCCCCAGCTGCAGAAAGGCCTACAGTTCCTCCCCCCTGATGAGAGAAAAAATGAGATTCCTGGTAAATAAAAAAATCCTGTTCTACTCATGCTGATTAGGCTCACAAAAAGAGATTTCACCGACAGCTATCCCTCCTTTCTCTCTCTCTTCCCCTCAACTTCAGGTCAGCTTTGGCATCTCAACACAGCTCCTTTCCTGACGATAGGGGCGAGTCTTCAAAATGTTCCACTAGTGCTCTCTGTTGGCTGAGGTAATTAAGTGTACTGTAAGAGTGGACGTAAATCAGATGGAAGCCACAGATGGACCCACTCTGTCACTCAGGCCAGCTACAGCTACAGTTACAGGCATGGTGAGCAGTGGGAGAAGAGAAGGCCAAGCTACAGGCATGGTGAGCAGTGGGAGAAGAGAAGGCAAGCTACAGGCATGGTGAGCAGTGGGAGAAGAGAAGGCCAAGCTACAGGCATGGTGAGCAGTGGGAGAAGAGAAGGCCAAGCTACAGGCATGGTGAGAGTGGGAACAGAAAAGGCCAAGCTACAGGCTTGGTGAGCAGTGGGAGGAGAAAAGGCCAAGCTACAGGCATGGTGAGCAGTGGGAGGAGAAAAGGCCAAGCTACAGACATGGTGAGCAGTGGGAGAAGAGAAGGCAAGCTACAGGCATGGTGAGCAGTGAGAGAAGAGGAGGCCAAGCTACAGGCATGGTGAGCAGTGAGAGAAGAGAAGGCCAAGCTACAGGCATGGTGAGCAGTGGGAGAAGAGAAGGCAAGCTACAGGCATGGTGAGCAGTGAGAGAAGAGGAGGCCAAGCTACAGGCATGGTGAGCAGTGAGAGAAGAGAAGGCCAAGCTACAGGCATGGTGAGCAGTGAGAGAAGAGGAGGCCAAGCTACAGGCATGGTGAGCAGTGAGAGAAGAGAAGGCCAAGCTACAGGCATGGTGAGAGTGGGAACAGAAAAGGCCAAGCTACAGGCATGGTGAGCAGTGGGAGGAGAGAAGGCCAAGCTACAGGCATGGTGAGCAGTGGGAGAAGAGAAGGCAAGCTACAGGCATGGTGAGCAGTGAGAGAAGAGAAGGCCAAGCTACAGGCATGGTGAGAGTGGGAACAGAAAAGGCCAAGCTACAGGCATGGTGAGCAGTGGGAGAAGAGAAGGCCAAGCTACAGGCATGGTGAGCAGTGAGAGAAGAGAAGGCCAAGCTACAGGCATGGTGAGCAGTGAGAGAAGAGAAAGCCAAGCTAAAGGCATGGTGAGCAGTGGGAGAAGAGAAGGCCAAGCTACAAGCATGGTGAGAGTGGGAACAGAAAAGGCCAAGCTACAGGCATGGTGAGCAGTGGGAGGAGAGAAGGCCAAGCTACAGGCATGGTGAGCAGTGGGAGAAGAGAAGGCCAAAATACAGGCATGGTGAGCAGTGGGAGAAGAGAAGGCCAAAATACAGGCATGGTGAGCAGTGGGAGAAGAGAAGGCCAAAATACAGGCAAAGTGAGCAGTGGGAGAAGAGAAGGCCAAGCTACAGGCAAATCTGTATGGTCATTCAAGGACATGTGAGTCAACCTAGAAAATCCTGTCTCAAATCAAATTGTATTTGTCACATACTTTGTAAACAACAGGTGTAGACTAAGTTTTCACAGTTGTAAATGATAACTTGTTCTCAACTAGTCTACCTGGTTAAATAAAGGTGAAATAACAGTGAAATGCTTACTTACGGGCCCTTCCCAACAATGCACACAGAATTTTTTTTAGAAATATAATAATAATAACAACACAAAGAATAAAAACACAACTTGGCTATCTACACAGGGTACCAGGTAATAACTTGGCTATATACACAGGGCAACAGGTAATAACTTGGCTATCTACACAGGGTACCAGGTAATAACTTGGCTATATACACAGGGCACCAGGTAATAACTTGGCTATATACACAGGGTACCAGGTAATAACTTGGCTATATACACAGGGCACCAGGTAATAACTTGGCTATATACACAGGGTACCAGGTAATAACTTGGCTATATACACAGGGTACCAGGTAATAACTTGGCTATCTACACAGGGTACCAGGTAATAACTTGGCTATCTACACGGGGTACCAGGTAATAACTTGGCTATATACACAGGGTACCAGGTAATAACTTGGCTATCTACACAGGGCACCAGGTAATAACTTGGCTATATACACAGGGCACCAGGTAATAACTTGGCTATATACACAGGGTACCAGGTAATAACTTGGCTATCTACACGGGGTACCAGGTAATAACTTGGCTATATACGCAGGGTATCAGGTAACAACATGGCTATATACACGGGGTAGCAGGTAATAACTTGGCTATATACACAGGGTACCAGGTAATAACTTGGCTATCTACACAGGGTACCAGGTAATAACTTGGCTATCTACACAGGGTACCAGGTAATAACTTGGCTATTTACACAGGGTACCAGGTAATAACTTGGCTATCTACACAGGGTACCAGGTAATAACTTGGCTATATACACGGGGTACCAGGTAATAACTTGGCTATATACACGGGGTACCAGGTAATAACTTGGCTATATACACAGGGTACCAGGTAATAACTTGGCTATATACACGGGGTACCAGGTAATAACTTGGCTATATACACAGGGTACCAGGTAATAACTTGGCTATATACACAGGGTATCAGGTAACAACATGGCTATATACACGGGGTACCAGGTAACAACTTGGCTATATACACAGGGTACCAGGTAATAACTTGGCTATCTACACAGGGTACCAGGTAATAACTTGGCTATCTACACAGGGTACCAGTACCGAGTCAATGTGCAGTGTAATTGAGGTAGATACTGTACATATAGGTAGGGATAAAGTGACTAGGCAACAGAATAGATAATAAACAGTAACAGCAGCGTATGTGATGATTCAAGAGAGTTCAATGCAGATACTCCGGGTAGCTTTTAGTGAACTATTTAACTAACTATTTAGCAGTCTTATGGCTTGGATGTAGAAGCTGTTCAGGGTCTTGTTGGTTCCATCAGTATTGCTTGTCGTGCAGCAGCAGAGATAATGGTCTATGACTTGGGTGGCTGGAGTTTTTAAAAATGTGTAGGGCATTCCTCTGACACTGCCTGGTGTAGCGGTCCTAGATGGCATGGCAGGGAGCTCGGCCCCAGTGATGTACTGGGCCGTACACATTACCTTTTGTAGCGCTTTGCGGTCAGATGCCAAGTAGTTGCCATACCAATCAAGATGCAGCAGTATAACTTTTTGAGGATCTGAGGGCAATCAGCTCTTTTGTCTTGCTGACGTTGAGGGAGAGGTCACTGCCAGGTCTCTGACCTCCTCCCTGTAGGCTGTCTCATCGTCGTCAGTGATCAGGCCTACCACAGTCGTGTCGTCGGCAAACTTAATGATGGTGTTGGAGTCGTGCACGGCCATGCAGTCGTGGGTGAATAGGGAGTACAGGAGTGCACTAAGCAAGCACCCCTGAAGGGCCCCCGTGTTGAGGGTCAGCGTGGCGGATGTGTTGTTGCCTACCCTCACTACCTGGGAGTGGCCCGTCAGAAAGTCCAGGATCCAGTTGCAGAGGGAGGTGTTTAATCCCAGTGTCCTGAGCTTAGTGATGAGCTTGGAGGGCACTATGATGTTGAACGCTGAGTTGTAGTCAGTGAACAGCATAGGTGTTCCTTTTGTCCAGGTGGGAAAGGGCAGTGTGGAATGCAATAGATATTGCATCATCTGTGGATCTGTTATGGGTCCCCAGATCCTCAAAAATGTCTACAGCTGCACCAAATGAAAGCATCCTGACTGGTTGCATCACCGCCTGGTATGGCAACTACTCGGCATCTGACCGTAAGGCGCTACAGAGGTTAGTGTAAGGCCCAATACATCACTGGAACCAAGCTTCCTGCCATCCAGGACCTACAGTACCAGTCAAATGTTTGGACACTCCTACTCATTCCAGGGTTTTTAAATTTTTTTACTATTTTCTACATTGTAGAATAATAGTGAAGACATCAAAACTATGAAATAACACATATGGAATCATGTAGTAAGCAAAAAAGTGTTAAAAAATCAAAATAGATTTTAGATTCTTCAAAGTAGCCACCCTTTGACTTGATGACAGCTTTGGTATTTTTTGGTATTTTATTATTAAGATCCCCATTAGCTGTGGCAAAAGCAGCAGCTACTCTTCCTGGGGTCCACACAAAATGTGAAACATTACATAATAAAGAACATCAATAGAAGAGAACAGCTCAAGGAAAGAAGTACATAAATGTTTTTTAAAGGCACACGTAGCCTACATATCAATGCATACACACAATCTGTCTAGGTCAAATAGGGGAGAGGCGTTGTGCCGTGAGGTGTTGCTTTATCTGTTTTTTGAAAACAGGTTTGCTGTTTATTTGAACAATATGAGATGGAAGGAAGTTCCATGCAATACGGGCTCTATATAATACTGTACGCTTTCTTGAATTTGTTCTGGATTTGGGGACTGTGAAAAGACCCCTGGTGCCGTGTCTGGTGGGGTAAGTGTGTGTGTCAGAGCTGTGTGTAAGTTGACTATGCAAACAATTTGGGATTTCCAACACATTGTTTCTTATAAAAAAAGAAGGGACACAGTCAGTCTCTCCTAAACTCTTAGCCAAGAGAGACTGGCATGCATAGTATTAATATTAGCCCTCTGATTACAATAAAGAGCAAAACTTGCCTCTCTGTTCTGGGCCAGCTGCAGCTTAACTAGATATTTCCTTGCAGCACTGGACCACACGACTGGACAATAATCAAGATTAGACAAAACTAGAGCCTGCAGAACTTGCTTTGCACACTCTTGGCATTCTCTCAACCAGCTTCATGTGGTAGTCACCTGGAATGTATTTCAATTTACAGGTGTGTGTTGTTAAAAGTTAATTTGTGGAATTTCTGTCCTTCTTAATTCGCTTGAGCCAATCAGTTGTGTTGTGACAAGATAAGGGTGGTATACCTTATTTGGTAAAAGACAAAGTCCATATTATGGCAAGAGTTTCTTCAAGTGCAGTTGCAAAAACCATCAAGCGCTATGATGAAATTGCCTGTCAATGAGGACCGTCACAGGAAAGGAAGTCCCAGAGTTACCTCTGCTGCAGAGGATAAGTTTATTAGAGTTACCAGCCTCAGAAATTGTAGCCCAAATAAATACTTCAGAGTCCAAGCAACAGACACAGCTCAACATCAACTGTTCAGAGGAGACTGTGTGAATCAGGCCTTCATGATCGTATTGCTGCAAAGAAACCACTACTAAAGGACACCAATAAGAAGAAGAGTCTTGCTTGGGCAAAGAAACACGAGCAATGGACATTAGTGTCCGGTGGAAATCTTTCCTTTGGTCTGATAAGTCCAACCGCTGTGTCTTTGTGAGACGCAGAGTAGGTGAATGGATGATCTCTGCATGTATGGTTCCCACCATGAAGCATGGAGGAGGAAGTGTGATGGTGTGGGGGTGCTTTGCTGGTGACACTGTTGGTGATTTATTTAGAGTTCAAGGCACACCTAACCAGCATGGCTACCACAGCATTCTGCAGCAATACACCATCCCATCTGGTTTGCTCTTAGTGGGACTATCATTTGTTTTTCAACAGGACAATGACCCAACACACCTCCAGACCGTGTAAGGGCTATTTGGCCAAGAAGGAGAGTGATGGAGTGATGCATCAGATGACCTGGCCTCCACAATCACCCAACCTCAACCCAATTGAGATGGTTTGGGATGAGTTGGACCGCAGATTGAAGGAAATGCAGCCAACAAGTACTCAGCATATGTGGGAACTCCTTCAAGACGGTTGGAAAAGCATTCCAGGTGAAGGTGGTTGAGAGAATGCTAAGAGTGTGCAAAGCTGTCATCAAGGCAAAGGGTGGCTACTTTGAAGAATCTCAAATATAAAATATATTTTGATTTGTTTAACACTTTTTTGGTTACTACATGATTCCATATGTGTTATTTAAAAGTTTTGATGTCTTCACTATTAATCTACAATGTAGAAAATAGTACAAATAAAGAAAAACCCTTGAATGAGTAGGTGGGTCCAAACTTTTGACTGGTACTGTATATACTAGGCAGTGTCAGAGGAAGGCCCCAAAAAATTGTTAAATACTCCAGTCACCCAACTCATAGACTGTTCTCTCTGCTACCGCACGGCAAGAGTCTCAAAAGGCTCCATAACAGGTTCAAAAGGCTCCATAACAGCTTCTACACCCAAGCTATTAGACTGCTGAACAATTAATCAAATGGCCACCCGGACCTTTGTTTTTACACTGCTGCTACTAGCTGTTTAATACCTATGCATAGTCACTTTACTCCAACCTACATGTACAAACTACCTCGACTAACCTGTACCCCCAAAAACTGACTCGGTAATGGTACCCCCTGTATATAGCCTCATTATTGTTATGTCATTTTATTGTGTTACTTTTTATTTTTACTTTAGTTTATTTAGTAAATATTTTCTTAACTCTATTTATTGAACTGCATTGTTGGTTAAGGGCTTGTAAGTAAGCATTTCATGGTAAAGTCTACACCTGTTGTTTTCGGCGCATGTGACAAATACAATTTGCTCATTGAGTGCAGTCTTAGTGGAAGGCATCGATTGAATGTGGTAAATAGACAGCTATAAAAAATATAGATAAACTCTCTTTGTAAATAGTATGGTCTACAGCTTATCATGAGGTATTCTAACTCAGGCGAGCAGAACCTTAAGACTTCCTTAATATGAAGTCTTAACCAGCTGTTGTTAACAAGTCTTAACCGCACACCAGCTGTTGTTAACAAACAGACGCACACCATCTCCCCTGAGCTTCCCCGACGCCACCCTCCTGTCCTGCCGATGTATAGAAAAAACATCTGTCTCTGAAGGCCCGCTATTGTTGCTATTGTTCCTGAATATCGATCGATCAGTCAGTATGTAATAGGTTTCCCCATGCACGTGCATGGCGGATGGGGTGTGTTCAATACTTGGGGGCAGAGAGGGGAGGAAGGGGTGAACAGAACTCTCCTTCACTATGCTCTTCATGTAAAGAAGTGCTTTGGAATCCAACATTGTGGCTGAATGTCAGTATACATGTGCTGTAGTAGTTGACTTAAGGAGCAGTTGAAATACACTGTTCAAAAAATAAAGGGAACACTTAAACAACACAATGTAACTCCAAGTCAATCACACTTCTGTGAAATCAAACTGTCCACTTAGGAAGCAACACTGATTGACATTACATTTCACATGCTGTTGTGCAAATGGAATAGACAACAGGTGGAAATTATAGGCAATTAGCAAGACACCCCCAATAAAGGAGTGGTTCTGCAGGTGGTGACCACAGACCACTTCTCAGTTCCTATGCTTCCTGGCTGATGTTTTGGTCACTTTTGAATGCTGGCGGTGCTTTCACTCTAGTGGTAGCATGAGACGGAGTCTACAACCCACACAAGTGGCTCAGGTAGTGCAGCTCATCCAGGATGGCACATCAATGCGAGCTGTGGCAAGAAGGTTTGCTGTGTCTGTCAGCGTAGTGGGGGGCCAGCACTGAAAAAAATAATAATAATAATAATAAAAAATGTATGAAATTGTATGAAATGTATGCATTCACTACTGTAAGTCGCTCTGGATAAGAGCGTCTGCTAAATGACGTAAATGTAAATGTAAATGTAGTGTCCAGAGCATGGAGGCGCTACCAGGAGACAGGCCAGTACATCAGGAGACATGGAGGAGGCCGTAGGAGGGCAACAACCCAGCAGCAGGACCGCTACCGGACCGCTACCTCCGCCTTTGTGCAAGGAGGAGCAGGAGGAGCACTGCCAGAGCCCTGCAAAATGACCTCCAGCAGGCCACAAATGTGCATGTGTCTGCTCAAATGGTCAGAAACAGACTCCATGAGGGTGGTATGAGGGCCCGACGTCCACAGGTGGGGCTTGTGCTTACAGCCCAACACCGTGCAGGACGTTTGGCATTTTCCAGAGAACACCAAGATTGGCAAATTCGCCACTGGCGCCCTGTGCTCTTCACAGATGAAAGCAGGTTCACACTGAGCACATGTGACAGACGTGACATAGTCTGGAGACGCCGTGGAGAACGTTCTGCTGCCTGCAACATCCTCCAGCATGACCGGTTTGGCGGTGGGTCAGTCATGGTGTGGGGTGGCATTTCTTTGGGGGGCCGCACAGCCCTCCATGTGCTCGCCAGAGGTAGCCTGACTGCCATTAGGTAGCGAGATGAGATCCTCAGACCCCTTGTGAGACCATATGCTGGTGCGGTTGGCCCTGGGTTCCTCCTAATGCAAGACAATGCTAGACTTCATGTGGCTGGAGTGTGTCAGCAGTTCCTGCAAGAGGAAGGCATTGATGCTATGGACTGGCCCGCCCGTTCCCCAGACCTGAATCCAATTGAGCACATCTGGGACATCATGTCTCGCTCCATCCACCAATGCCACGTTGCACCACAGACTGTCCAGGAGTTGGCGGATGCTTTAGTCCAGGTCTGGGAGGAGATCCCTCAGGAGACCATCCGCCACCTCATCAGGGTTGCCCAGGCGTTGTAGGGAGGTCATACAGGCACGTGGAGGCCACACACACTACTGAGCCTCATTTTTACTTGTTTTAAGGACATTACATCAAAGTTGGATCAGCCTGTAGTGTGGTTTTCCACTTTAATTTTGAGTGTGACTCCAAATCCAGACCTCCATGGGTTGATAAATTGGATTTCCATTGATTATTTTTGTGTGATTTTGTTGTCAGCACATTCAACTATGTAAAGAAAAAGTATTTAATAAGATTATTTCATTCATTCAGATCTAGGATGTGTTATTTTAGTGTTCCCTTTATTGTTTTGAGCAGTGTATATACAATTGTTACCCGGATGAAAATGGGGGAGGGTCAAGCTTTTTCAATTTCAGTCAGGGGGAGGGTTTAGTATTATTTATTTTTTTGTCCAGGGGAGGGTCATGTAATTTGTAATTGATTAAATGTCATATTTGAAAATGAGTTGCTTATGGAAGTATCTGGATGTGTGCCTGATGCTGCCCTCATCCCTGACTCTCTGCTGGGTGTGCTATATATATCAAGTGTGCCTCGTGTGGTGTCAATCAAATTATCCATAGCCTATACTATAGGCTATAGGCCTAGGCTATACAAAGAGCATGCTCGGAGACGGACAGGGCAAAGATGTATTTCTAAGAAAAAGTACTTATTTCCCGAGTGTTTGCACTGCTGGGAGGGTGTATATAAAACTAGGCAACACTGCATTACACACTGCAATGGATAGGAGTTCCCAATCATGAGCCCTGCCCTGCTCTTGCTGATGTAAACCCTTTTTGCTCTGCCTAACCAATGACTGTCCTGTGTACGGTGGCACTTCAGGCGGCGAGTGAAAGGCTTAATCTGAAAACAATGTTTTATTTGTAAAGAAACAATATCTGTTTGTAAAGAAACAATATCACGGGCTAGGCCTACTGATGTTCAGTTTGAGAGGGAGAGCACGAAGATGAGGAGGACCGGAGATAAGCTTGCTACTGCTATAATTGATTAACATTGAAAGAAAATATAGAAACGCCCATGGTGGAGGTGTTGCTGTTTATATTCAGAACCACATTCCTGTAAAGATTAGAGAGGATCTCATATTAAATACTGTTGAAGTAATATGGCTACAGGTTCATCTGCCTCACCTAAAGCCCATTATGGTGGGAAGCTGCTATAGACCACCAAGTGCTAACAGTCAGTATCGGGATAACATGTGTGAAATGCTTGATAACGTATGTGAGATCAACAGAGAAGTATATTTTCTGGGTGATTTAAATATTGACTGGCTTTCATCAAGCTGCCAACTCAAGAAAAAGCTTCAAACTGTAACCAGTGCCTGCAACCTGGTTCAGGTTATCAGTCAACCTACCAGGGTTGTTACAAACAGCACAGGAATGAAAACATGTATTGATCACATCTGTACTAATGCTGCAGAAATTTGCTTTAAAGCAGTATCCAGATCCATTGGATGTAGTGATCACAATATAGTAGCAATATCTAGGAAAACCAAAGTTCCAAAGGCTGGGCCTAATATAGTGTATAAGAGGTCATACAAGAAGTTTTGCAGTGATTCATATGTTGTTGATGTAAAGAATATTTGTTGGTCCGTGGTGTGTAATGAGGAGCAAACAGACACTGCACTTGACACATTTATGAAATTCCTTATTCCAGATACTAATAAGCATGCACTTATTAAGAAAATGACTTTAAAAACGATTAAATACCTGTGCATTGATGAGGAATTGAAAAATGGTATGGTTGAGAGGGATGAGGCAAAAGGAATGGCAAATAAGTCTGGCTGCACAACCCATTGGCAAATGTATTGCAAATTGAGAAATCGTATGACTAAACTGAATAAAAAGAAGAAGAAACTACACTATGGAACAAAGATAAATGACAAAGAATGATAGTGTAAAGCTTAGGAGCACCTTAAATTACATTTTGGGAAAAAAGGCAAACTCAGCTCCATCATTCATTGAATCAGATGGCGCATTCATCACAAAATCAACTGATATTGTCAACTACTTTAATGATTTTTTTAATTGGCAAGATTAGCAAACTTAGACATGACATGCCAGCAACAAATGCTGACACTACACATCCAAGTATATCTGACCAAATTATGAAAGACAAGAATTGTAATTTTGAATTCTGTAAAGTGAGTGTGGAAGAGGTGAAAAAATTGTTGTCTATCAACAATGACAAGCCAACAGGTTCTGACAACTTGGATGCTACTTGGATAATTGCTACTCCTATTTGCCATATTTGCAATTTAAGCCTACTATAAAGTGTATGCCCCAAGGCTTGGGGGGAAGCAAAAGTCATTCCGCTACCTAAGAATAGTAAAGCCCCCTTTACTGGCTCAAATAGCCAACCAATAAGCCGGTTACCAACCCTTAGTAAACTTTTGGAAAAAGTTCTGTTTGACCAGATACAATGCTAAGATGGCGCCGGAGCAGAAGGCAGACGTTTTACGTGCCCCCAACCGATTGTGTTTTTTTGTTCGTTTATCTGCGTTGTTTGTAACTTATTTTTTACATAATGTTGCCGCTACCATCTCTTATAACCAAAAATAACTTCTAGACATCATTACAGCGATTATTCACCACGGTCTAGCAGAATCCTTTTTCTTCTTTAAAGACTCTGACGAGCCCAAGGCGGAGGATATACGGCTCCCTCGGAGGCCCCGACCCCCATGATCTGCGTGAAGAAGACGCCGAGAAAGAGAGGCAGGAGAGCGGGCTGCCTGCTCAGAATTCGGAGGCAATCGAATAAACCCCCACTTCCCTCAATTCTGCTAGCAAACATGCAATCTTTGAACAATAAAATCGACGCGTTACGGGGAAGATTAAACTACCAATGGGACATTAAAAACTGTAATATCTTATGCTTCATGGCGTCGTGGCTGAACGACGACAATATCAACATAGAGCTGGCTGGTTAAACGATGTACCAGCAGGATAGAACAGAGCGTCTGGTAAGACAAGGGGTGGTGGACTACGTATTTTTGTAAATAACAGCTGGTGTACTAAAGAAGTCTCGAGCTATTGCTCGCCTGAGGTTGAGTATATCATGATAAGCTGTAGGCCACACTGCCTACCGGGAGAGTTCTCATCTGTATTTTTCGTAGCTTTTTACATACCACCTCAGTCAGAGGTTGGCACTAAGATAGCAATGAATGAGCTGTATTCCGCCATAAGCAAACAAGAAAACGCTTACTCAGAGGCGGCGCTGCTAGTAGCCGGGGACTTTACTGCAGGGAAACTTAAATCATTTCTACCAAATTTCTATCAGCATGTTGAATGTGCAACCAGAGGGAAAAGAACTCTGGACCACCTATACTCCACGCACATAGACAGATATAAAGCTCTCTCTCGCCCTCCATTTGCCAAATCTAACCATAATTCCATCCTCCTGATTCCTGAATACAAGCAAAAAGCAAAGCAGGAAGCACCAGTGACTAGATCAATAAAAAAGTGGTCAGATGAAGCAGATGCTAAGCTACAGGACTGTTTTGCTAGCACAGACTGGAATATGTTCCGGGATTCCTCCAATGGCATTGAGGAGTACACCACATCTGTCATTGGCTTCATCAATAAGTGCATCGATGACATTGTCCCCACAGTGACCATACGTACATAACCCAACCAGAAGCCATGGATTTACAGGCAGCATCCGCACTGAGCTAAAGGCGCCGCTTTCAAGGAGCGGACTTATAAGCTTATAAGAAATTCCGCTATGCCCGCCGATGAATCATCAAACAGGCAAAGCGTCAGTACAGGACTAAGATTGAGTTGTACTACACCGGCTCTAACGCTCGTTGGATGTGGCAGGGCTTGCAAACCATAACAGACTACAAAGGGAAGCACAGCCGAGAGCTGCCCAGTGACACAAGCCTACCAGACGAGCTAAACTACTTATATGCTTGCTTTGAGGCAAATAACACTGAAACATGCATGAGAGCACCAGCTGTACCGGAAGACTGTGATCACGCTCTCCGCAGCCGATGTGAGTAAGACCTTTAGACAGGTCAACATTCACAACATTCACAGACGGATTACCAGGATGTGTACTGCGAGCATGTGCTGACCACCTAGCAAGTGTTTTCACTGACAATTTGAACCTCTCCCTGTCTGAGTCTGTAATACCAACATGTTTTAAGCAGACCACCATAGTGCCTGTGCCCAAGAACACTAAGGTAACCTGCCTAAATGACTACCGATCTGTAGCACTCACGTCTGTAGCCATGAAGTGCTTTGAAAGGCTGGTCATGGCTCACATCAACACCCTCATCCCAGAAACCCTAGACCCACTCCAATTTGCATACCGCCCAAACAGATTCACAGATGATGCAATCCCTATTGCACTCCACACTGCCCTTTCCCACCTGGACAAAAGGAACACCTATGTGAGAATGCAATTCATTGACTACAGCTCAGCGTTCAACACCATAGTACCCACAAAGCTCATCAATAAGCTAAAGACCCTGGGACTAAACACCTCCCTCTGCAACTGGATCCTGGACTTCCTGACGGACCGCCCCCAGGTGGTAAGGATAGGGAACAACACATCTACCACGCTGATCCTCAACATGGGGCCCCTCAGGGGTGCATGCTCAGTCCCCTCCTGTACTCCCTATTCACTCATGACTGCACGGCCAGGCACGACTCCAACACCATCATGAAATTTTCCGATGACACAACAGTGGTAGGCCTGATCACTGACAACAACGAGACAGCCTATAGGGAGGAGGTCAGAGACCTGGCCATGTGGTGCCAGGACAACAACCTCTCCCTCAACGTGATCAAGACAAATGAGATGATTGTGGACTACAGGAAAAGGAGGACCGAGCACTCCCCCATTCTCATCAACGGGGCTGTAGTGGAGCAGGCTGAGAGATTCAAGTTCCTTGGTGTCCACATCACCAACAAACTTACATGGTCCAAGCACACCAAGACAGTTGTGAAGACGGCACGACAAAACCTATTCCCCCTCAGGAGACTGAAAAGATTTGGCATGGGTCCTCAGATCCTCAAAAGGTTCTACAGCTGCACCATCGAGAGCATCCTGACTGGTTGCATCACTGCCTGGTATGGCAACTGCTCGGCCTCCGACCGCAAGGCACTACAGAGGGTAGTGCGAACGGCCCAGTACATCACTGGGACCAAGCTTCCTGCCATCCAGGACCTCTATAACAGGCGGTGTCAGAGGAAGGCCCTAAAAATTGTCAAAGACTCCAGCCACCCTAGTCATAGACTGTTCTCTCTGCTACCGCACAGCAAGCGGTACCGGAGCACCAAGTCTAGGTCCAAGAGGCTTCTAAACAGCTTCTACCCCCAAGCCTATAAGACTCCTGAATATCTAGTCAAATGACTACCCAGACTATATGCATTGCCCCCCTCTTATTCTTATCTGTATTTTTTTAAAACTGCACTGTTGGTTAGGGGCTCGTAAGTAAGCAATTCACTGTAAGGTCTACACCTGTTGTATTCGGCGCATGTGACTAATACAATTTGATTTGATTTTACAGTGAAGAAAATTGACAAACTTTCAGCATGCTTAGAGGGAAGGACATTCAACAAGCACAGCACTTATAGAAATGACTGATTATTGGCTGAGAGAAATTGATGATAAAAAGATTGTGGGGGCTGTTTTGTTAGTGCTGCTTTTGACATTATTGATCATAGTCTACTGCTGGAAAAACGTATGTGCTATAGCTTTACACCCCGTACTATATTGTGGATAAAGAGTTACCTGTCTAACAGAACACAGAGGGCATTCTTTTTTTAAGGGGTGGATCAGCTTAATATTGCGGAAAGATTGTTGCTTCCATCAATGTAATTGTCTGCATCAGTTCCAATCCCCCATATATTTTTGGGGGTAAATATATATATCCATACACATATGCATACATATACACATATATACATACACATACCTATATAGACATACATACTTTTTTTAGAATATACCTTTATTACTGCCACCCTTCCCCCAGTTGGAGTAAAGTAATAAACAATAACACTTAGGCTTCTACCTTCAGTTTATACATCTTATACACATTTTAGACACAATCTATTTTACAATAGTTAGATTTTGTTTGTTTTTAGTCCTTCCTCTATTTCTGATGTCCATCCAGTTTGATTTCTATTTGTAACTGTGCTATTTCACAAAATTTCTGAACCTATATACATTTTACAGACCCAGTATGTTTTACATTGTTTATCTTGTTATTAGTCCCACCCAACACCATCCATTTTGGATTTCTATTTGCCATATATTTTTCAACTGTGCTGTGATGCTTCACAAAAGTACTGACCCTTTCTATTCTCATAGCTTCTACAGATTGTAAATTAAAAATAATCATTTTTGCTAAAATAATTATTCTATTATTGATTGATTGACTATGGCTTTTCAGATCACCCAGTATTGCTATCTGCAGCGTTAGTTCTAGGCAAATGTTGCAATTCTTCAGCCATTCCTGGACCTGTGACCAAAGACGAGCTACATATGGACAACACCAAAATAAATGATCACATTTTTGTATTTTATTTTTATTTCACCTTTATTTAACCAGGTAGGCTAGTTGAGAACAAGTTCTCATTTGCAACTGCAACCTGGCCAAGATAAAGCATAGCAGCTAGATACATACAACACATGGAATGAACAAAACATACAGTCAATAATACAGAAGAAAAAAAAGAAAACAAAAAGTCTATATACAGTGAGTGCAAATTAGGTAAAATAAGGGAATTAAGGCAATAAATAGGCCATGGTGGCAAAGTAATTACAGTATGGCAATTAAACACTGGAATGGTAGATGTGCAAAATATGGATGTGCAAGTAGAGATACTGGGGTGCAGAAGGAGCAGAATAAATAAATAAATACAGTATGGGGATGAGGTAGATAGAGGGCCTGTATACAGATGGGCTATGTACTGGTGCAGTGATCTGTGAGCTGCTCTGACAGCTGGTGCTTAAAGCTAGTGAGGGAGATGGGAATCTCCAGCTTCAGAGATTTTTGCAGTTCGTTCCCGTCATTGGCAGCAAAGAAATGGAAGGAAAGGCGACCAAAGGAGGAATTGGATTTGGGGGTGACCAGTGAGATATACCTGCTGGAGCGCGTGCTTCGAGTGGGTGCTGCTATGGTGACCAGCGAGCTGAGATAAGGCAGGGCTTTACCTAGCAGAGACTTGTAGATAACCTGTAGCCAGTGGGTTTGGCGACGAGTATGAAGTGAGGTCCAGCCAATGAGAGCATATAGGTCGCAGTGGTGGGTAGTGTATGGGGCTTTGGTGACAAAACAGATGGCACTGTGATAGACTGCATCCAGTTTGTTGAGTAGAGTGTTGGAGGCTATTTTATAGATGATATCGCCGAAGTCGAGGATCGGTAGGATGGCCAGTTTTACGAGGGTATGTTTGGCAGCATGCGTGAAGGATGCTTTGTTGCGAAATAGGAATGACTCTGCCTCCTCACAGCAAAATCTGCAGAGCTGGAAAGATTGTAATCCCCCATATATATAACATTCTATTGGTTGCAAGAATTTTGTATAGTAATTTAAAAAATTGAAGTTTTGAATCCGGCGTTGTTTTGCGTATCAATTCATAAACCATGTGCCATGGAATGTGTACATCAAAAATATCTTCCCAAATATTTTGCAATTTATATGGCACAGCTGTCAGTTTTTTGGTCCTTAAATGAAATTAGTATATGTTTTTATTTATCACACTTTTCTTTAACCATTTATGTTCTTTAATACAGGGCCGACATACAAGTTCCTTACTTTTTCCCCTTCTACTTGCCTCTTCCATTTTTGTGGTAATGCTGCAATTAGCTGGTCATATTTCTGGGTAGAGCAGACATTTCCATATGTTTGTGTTAGCTGCATGTGTGACATAACTCCACCAGTCCTATTTATGATATCATTGACTAAAATTGTACCTTTTTTAAAAATCAATTAGTCAATTAGTATATTTGAGTTTAACCACATTATTTGTTGTATTATTTGTCCTCTTTTCAGGTGGATTGAACTGAAATTGCAAGGCTTGTTTATGGCTTGTTTAAAAAATAACAATATTTTGGAGATTATTTCCTTTTCAAACAACCGAAAGTGAGCAGGTATAATCTGAATAAAGGGAAAAAGGACATTCTTGAACATTGGTAGGAATGTCTCATCCTATTTACTAGAGAACCAGTTTGGATTTAAGTATAACTTTTGTATGACTGATGCCTTTAGTGAGAGATCTAATGCTTTAATATTTAATCATTTCTGCCCACCGAATTCATATTCGTTATATAAATAGGCCCTTTTAATTTTGTCTGGCTTGCCATTCCAAATAAAATAGATTTGTTTTTGCTCATATAATTTAAAAAGCAGGTCACTAGGTGTAGGCAAAACCATAAGCAAATAGGTAAACTGTGATATGACTAAAGAGTTAATCAGGGTGATTTTTCCACAAATAGACAGTTATTTTCCTTTCCATGGTAGCAAGATCTTATATATTTTTGCTAACTTTCTATAAAAATGTATTGGAGTGAGAATTTCTTTCTTTTGGGATTTGTATACAGAGTATGTCCACATCTCCATCAGACCATTTCATTGGTAAACTACACGGTAATGTAAAATTGCAATTTTTTAGTGATCCAATACGTAATATTATCTTATCATAATCGTCATAATTTGGTTTTAATCCAGAGAGGATAGCAAAAGTATCTAGATCCTCTATGAGGCCGTGGAGAGATTCTAATTGTGGTTTTAAAAGAAAACATGAATCATCAGCGTACAGTGACACGTTAGTTTTTAACCTGTTTGGGATAGGGGGCAGTATTTTCACGGCCGGATAAAAAACGTACCGGATTTAATCTGGTTACTACTCCTGCCCAGAAACTAGAATATGCATATAATTAGTACATTTTGATAGAAAACACTCTAAAGTTTCTAAAACTGTTTGATTGGTGTCTGTGAGTATAACAGAACTCATATGGCAGGCCAAAACCTGAGAAGATTCCATACAGGAAGTGCCCTGTCTGACAATTTGTTCTCCTTCTAGGGCATCTCTATCAAAAATACAGCATCTCTGCTGTAACGTGACATTTTCTAAGGCTTCCATTGGCTCTCAGAAGGCGCCAGAAAGTGGAATGATGTCTCTGCAGTCTCTGGGCGAAAAACAGCAGGAGTTTTTGTGAGTGGTCAGGCAGGGAACAATGACACTGGAGTGTGCGTGCACGAGACGACTCCATGTTTTTCTTTCAGTCTATGAATGAATATAACGTCGCCCGGTTGTAATATTATCTCTATTTTACGAGAAAAATAGCATAAAAATTGATTTTAAACAGCGTTTGACATGCTTCGAAGTACGGTAATGGAATATTTTGAATTTCTTTGTCACGAAATGCGCCGCGCATCACCCTTCGGGATAGTGACCTCAACGCACAAACAAAACGGAGCTATTTCAATATAACTATGGATTATTTCGAACCAAAACAACATTTGTTGTTGAAGTAGAAGTCCTGGGAGTGCATTCTGACGAAGAACAGGAAAGGTAATCCAATTTTTCTAATAGTAAATCTGAGTTTCGTGAGCACCAAACTTGGTGGGTGCCAAATTAGCTAGCCTGTGATGGCCGCGCTATCTACTCAGAATATTGCAAAATGTGCTTTCGCCGCAAAGCTATTTTAAAATCTGACACCGCGATTGCATAAAGGAGTTCTGTATCTATAATTCTTAAAATAATTGTTATGTTTTTTGTAAACGTTTATCGTGAGTAATTTAGTAAATTCACCGGAAGTTTGCGGTGGGTATGCTAGTTCTGAACATCACATGCTAATGTAAAAAGCTGTTTTTTTTATATAAATATGAACTTGATTGAACAAAACATGCATGTATTGTATAACATAATGTCCTAGGAGTGTCATCTGATGAAGATCATCAAAGGTTAGTGCTGCATTTAGCTGTGGTTTTGGTTTTTGTGACATATATGCTTGCTTTGAAAATGGCTGTGTGATTATGTTTGGCAGGGTACTCTCCTGACATAATCTAATGTTTTGCTTTCGCTGTAAAGCCTTTTTGAAATCGGACAATGTGGTTAGATAAAGGAGAGTCTTGTCTTTAAAATGGTGTAAAATAGTCATAGTTTGAGAAATTGAAGTTATAGCATTTTTAAGGTGTTTGTATTTCGCACCACGCTCTACCATTGGATATTGGTGAGGCGTTTCGCTAACAGGTTTTCAGCCACGGATTTCTAATCCCTAAATATTATTGTTTGATCTAATTTTAACAGCTAACATTTCGATGGCAATAATAAATAGATATGCCTATAGTGGACAACCTTGTTTTACTCTAGATAGTTTAAAACTTTGAGATTATATACTATTTTACACCTCAGGTGACTATACATAACTTTAACCCATTTTATAAGAGATTCCCCAAAATTGAAATATTCTAGGCATTTATATATAAACTCCAGTCGTACTTTATCAAAAGCCTTTTCAAAATCAGCTATGAAAACCAGGCCTGGTGTCCTCGATATTTCATAGTATTCTATTGTTTCCAGTACTTGTCTTATATTATCTAAATCAAATCAAATCAAATTTATTTATCTTCTTGTTGCATGTCTGATTTGATTTGATCTCCAATGTCTCGTCCATGTAAAAAAAACCTATGTCCTGGATCTTTATATATACCACTTGGGTCCTGTTTCAGTAATAATGATATCAGACCTTCTTGTTGCATGTCTGATAATCTTCCATTTATATTGGAGTGGTAAGACCATGCTAATAATGGTCCTTTGAGTATATCAAAAATATGTTTGTATACTTCCACTGGTATGCCATCCAGCCCTGGAGTTTTCCCAGCCTTAAAGGCTTGAATTGAATCAAGAAGTTCCTCCTCTGTAATTTGGCCTTCACATGAGTCTTTCTGTACAGATGTTCATTTTACATTATTATTAGGAAAAAAATCCATACAATTAGTTTCAATTAGTGGAGATGGAGGAGACTTAAACGATAACATATTCTTAAAGTACTTTACTTCCTCTTTCAAAATATCATTCGGTGAATCATGCGTGACTCCATCATTTGTAACAAGTTTCAATAAAAAATGTTTTGGTAGCATTTCTATATTGAAAAAGAATTTGGTGCATTTTTACCAATATTCCATCCAGTTCGCTTTATTTATTATGCGGTCGGATCATCACCAATTATGTGATGATCCGACCGCATTCTGTCCCCTATCAACACTTTTTAAACTTTTGGTGCCAGAGAGAATGGCATAAGAAAGTAGTCAAGACGACCAGCTTGTTTAAGCCTCCGCCATGTATATGTCACTAGGTCAGGGTATTTAAGTCTCCATATATCCACTAATTCCAATATATCCATGACATTGATGATTTCCTTAAGTGCCTGAGGGTGATAGTAGTGTGATTTCCTTTCCGGTCCATAGAGGTATTTAAGACCGTATTAAAATCTCCCACCATAATAATAGAGTCTAGAGTTGCTTGTAGAGTTGATAAATTCGTATGTATTTTTTCAAAGAAGTGTGATTTCCTTTCCGGTCCATAGAGGTATTTAAGGCCGTATTAAAATCTCCCACCATAATAATAGAGTCTAGTGTTGCTTGTAGAGTTGATAAATTCGTATGTATTTTTTCAAAGAAGCTTGGATCATCATTATTTGGACCGTATAGATTAATAAGACATATCTGTTTATTGTCCAATAACATATTTCAAATAATCCATCTACCTTGATGATCTGTTCCGACAATTTGCACATTTGGATCAAAATTATTTTAAATTAAAACCATCACCCCTTTTGAATTTCTTTGCCCATTGGAGAAATATATTTCGCCCCCCCAGTCCTTTTTCCACAAAACTTCATCTAAAATTGTTGAATGAGTTTCCTGTAAACAATAGATATGATATTCCTTCTCTTTTAGCCAGGTAAATACTGATCGTCTTTTCTTATTATCTGCTAAGCCATTACAATTATAACTGGCTATACTTATTTCACCACTTACCATAATGAGACACAACTTTCAATTCTATTTATCAAAATATATGTTTGTAAACGTACCATTAAAAAGTAACATGATGATTGAGTGTCTATATAGCTGTACCATGATATTTGCATTGCTACTAAGTAAACCTCCAATTGGTCCCCACTATTCCACCCGCTAAAAGCCCTCCTCATCCTGAGTTGGGTTGTCATCCCAATGCCCGGCAGACCACCCCCGACCCCCCGGATCCCAGGGCCCTGAACAGACTGGGATCCATCATTGGAAAAGAGCACACAGAGCCATTTACAGAACAGAAGTAGATCAACCACCAAATGCATTTACATCGCCCTCACCTCAATTTGTATTATATATAGCATATATTAAAAATCCTGTTTCTTATTTTCCATAATTAGCTATTAATATTTGTAGTAATGTAGGCAATTTATGCAAAGGATTTTACCTCTGACCAGTCTCACCATTACCAAAATTACATTATTGCAAGCAATTATTATATTAGCAAACAATTGTTGTGAATCATCCTATATTGTCCCTAACATCTTTTACTCCTTTGCAACAGTTGTGGGATACGCACATACACCCACACTCATACACACTCAACCATTTCCCCCCCACCCCTTTTCCCCCATTTCCCCCCACACAGGCTCACATTCTCAACAGTTGCACCATCCCAGAGCCCAACTCAAGAAAGGTATTGATTTACGAATGCATATACAGCTGCATCAGAGGGTGTTCTTTAATCGAAGCCATTCCAACATAATCCAAGTAGAATCAGGAATTCCCCAGGGCAGCTGTCTAGACCCATTACTTTTTGCAATCTTTACTAATGACATGCCACTGGCTTTGAGTAAATCCATTGTGTCTATGTATGCGGATGACTCAACACTATACATGTCAGCTAAAACAGCGACTGAAATGACTGCACTTAACAAAGAGTTGCAGTTAGTTTCAGAGTGGGTGGGAAGGAATAAGATAATCCTAAATATTTTTTTAACTAAAAGCATTGTATTTGGGACAAATCATTCACTAAACCTCTACTAAATCTTGTAATAAATAATGTGGAATTTGAGCATGTTGAGGTGACTAAACTGCTTGGAGTAACCCTGGATTGTAAACTGTCATGGTCAAAACACGATACAACAGTAGCTAAAAATAATTATTATGGCTATATTATTATTTCAAGGCTATTGCCTGCGTTTAAGAAATATATTTTTTTGAGGATCATGCGGTGAGCTATGCATGCCTAGTTTGTTCATTTAGTCTAGCAGATATTCTCATACCCTAATCACAGTAAAAACAAATCTATTTTGTAACAACAATATCATGGAATGAAATATAATAACTTAGAAAATGACAGTTTCCCAAATTAAAAAGTTACAAGTGTATATAGGCATACCTGATGATATGCAGCTGCTGTGTTAAACAACAAATGTATTTTTCTTATATTCATTGATGATCATGTACTTCAGTTGTAACTGGTTATGTTACTCTAAATGTTTACAGTTGATACACAACTTTAGCTTTGTTCCTTTAAGCTGTCCTCTTTATCAGTAGCCTGTATAGAAATCACAACGTTTCCAGTGTTGTAGCATGCGCCCATTTGTTCTCATGCTCTGTTGTGGTATTAAAAAAGATTATGGTTGACTACAGTCATGTAAAATCATGTAGAATTGCATGAAATGCATTGATAAAAGGCTATTTTTTTTTATCAGACCGCAAATAAGATGATAGGTTAATGCAGTGCTTTTATTATAATGGATATCTTTTAACCCCTACCCTTGTCTGAAGTGGTCTTCACTTCCACAACCTTCTGGCTACTTTGTAATCCTTACAACAACAAAAAAACTGCATATCTAAGGCTGTGCTGCCCTAGGAGTGAGGGTAAACGTTAGGCATGTTCTCTGCTTCATGTTTTAAATATTATTTTGGGTATAGGGAAGGGTAATTCTTATTTTTTTCCAAGTGTTCAGGTTTGGGTCGGGTAAAAAAAAAAACACTTTACTGAAGAGAGGGACATCGATTTACATTTCAGAGAGGTCCGATTTTCTCTAGGTATCCCTCATTATAAATAACGTACAGTCCCTTAACAAAGAATTTCTCTCTCTCTAGCTAGAGGACAAGCATGGTGAGCAGTGAGAGTCCCATATTGTCTATGGAGTCCCCTATAACGATTGTGAGGCAATAGGTTTTTATCTAACTCCATGGTTACCTGATCTCTGTTGAAATGTTCCTCTGCTTAGATGATGAAGTGAATAAGGAAATTAAATCTAACAGGTATTGAAAGATCCGATCAATGAGAGAAGATCGCATATTGATTATGTATGTGTCCGAGTCTGATCTATACACTGCATCCTGGAATGGATCAAACATGACACGTACAGGTCCTTGGTGGGGTCTATTCAGAAGTGGCACCCACACACACACACACACACACACACACACACACACACACACACACACACACAATGACTCACCTCCTGGCTTAACACTCATCCATCCACACATTCATGACCAAGTCAGCAGGACATTGAGTATCCTCTTTTCACACCTCTCACCTTCAGTCCATTGAGTCTTGGAGGAGAAGAGCATTGAGCAGTCAGTAGGACTAAAGTAGGACAGCGTCTATGAATTATTTTAAGTAAATAATTGACCATTTTTTTTATTACTAAGAAATGCTAAACATGAAGTAATATGACATTCAGATAATGATAGACTCAAGTAATATAATCAAAGTATTCACTTTGTTCAAATGAGACTGGATTAAAAAATATTTAAAAATGTCATCATGGCAACGAGAAAAGTAAGACAATGGCTCCACCCGGTGGACATGAGGAATTCTTTTTCGAATGGGGACATATTAACCCGGAAATAAATGATAGTGACCTTTCACGTGACATGAAACACACGTATGTCGGACATGCTTTCAAAAATGGCTGCGTGCAGTATAGAAGACGTGCTTGCTAAAGCTGAACAAGATGAGGCTGAAAAACTCAAAAGTATCACCGTTCAAAAAGAACTGGACCTTGAGTTTGACATCGGAAACCTGGTCGCATACGACAAGAACCGTATTGACATTCGACAGTTCCGTGAACAGAAGAAAGACGATTTCCTGCGCTCGCTAGCTCGTGACAACACGCAGCTCCTAATCAACGAGATATGGAAGCATCCCACAGAGAGAGTAGAGGAGGTAATTGTAGTCAAACTACCCGAGCCGACCACTGCACTGCCGAGAGAGAAGCCCCCACCGAAGCCCAGGCCTCCAACCAAATGGGAGGAATTCGCTAAACTGAAGGGGATCCAAAAGAAGAAGAAAACTAACCTTGTATGGGACGATGTTGCCAAAGAGTGGAAGCGGCGTTGGGGCTACAAGCGTGTTAATGATGGCACGAAAGAGTGGCTGATTGAGGTCCCCGAAACAGCCGACCCCAACGAGGACCAATTTGCCAAACGGAACAAAGCCAAGAAGGAGAAGGTTGCAAAAAACGAGCTGCATCGCCTGAGGAACATAGCCAGGGCACAGAAGATCAAAGTACCAGGTGTTGGACTCACACCGACCGCGCAGCAATCCAAAACTGACCTGGTTAGGGCTGTCAATGTGGCCAAGGTATCCACCGCTTCCGCAGGTAAATTCCAAGACCGCCTACCGAAGGAGAAAGCTCCCAGAAACACCGGGAAGAAGAGGAAATTCCAGCCGGTCATTGGTAACTTTTCCAATGAAAAGCAGAGGCAGCTGGATCTGCTAAAATTGATGGACAGTAAGAAACCTCGTCTGGACGTCAACAAAGCTGTAAACAAACAAATGCGAGAGGATGACCGAGAGGAATCTGCAGCGAAATTTAGGAAGGGGGCGAAGAAGGGACGCAAGGGTGGTCATTTCTCTGGAAAAGGAAAGGGTGGGGGTGGGAAGGGCAAAGGTAAAGGAGGAGGTGGCAAAGGAAGAGCAGGGGGTAAAGGTCAAGGACCACCTGGAGGTAAAAAAGGAGCTGGGAAGCGCTAAAGGGGAACATTTGGAACTTTGTATGTCGTACATCATAAGAGCCTTGTCTCAGATGTATTAGACTGCACAGTATGAGTTGCCTGCTTCATTATGTTTCCCACCTGCATGTTGTCATGTTGCTGGGAGTGATGTGTCCATGAGCTGTTTCCTCTTAATGCAGGTCAAGTGCAATAGGGGGGAGGGGCTTCTGTCCCATCATGCAAATTGTAAATAGATCACCCATGACATTGTGTAAAAATGCTATATGTTGTTGATTTGCCTCGTGTCCACAATTTGTTGTATATTTCTCAATGCAATGTGTAACTTTTGGGTAAAGAGTTATGTTTGATATTTTTCAACACAATTAAAATCAACTTCATAAAGATGGTGTTTCTTTGTGGTATATCATAAGAATATAAGGCACCTGGACACGTAGTTTCACTGAGCCCAATAGCAAATCAAATGTTATTTGTTCCATGTGCTGAATACAAGTGTAGACTTTACCGTGAAATGCTTACTGATGAGCTCTTTACCAACAATGCAGTTAAAAGTAAGGAAATGCGCAAATAGATAAGAATAGTAAAAAAAAGTAACAAGATAAAGTTACAAGGCTATATACAAGGAAGTTTACAACTTCCATGTGATCCAGCTACAGACTGTAATGCCACATCATGTGTTTGAGTTTATTTTTACAGGGACAGTGCACATTAATCAACGTTTCAGTAAACGTGACGGTTTTAGTCAGCCAGCTAATTTTCAACCGCAGTCCCTGGGCAGGTTATTAAAAACAATACCAGTACAGACAAACCAGGAGCGGTGAGGCCTTGCAGAGCGACATAGGACAAGCAACGCATAGCATAGCGAGCAATAGCACAGAAAACAACTAAACAAATCTGTATGGTCATTTAATGGACTTGCTATAGTTCCTTTGTCACTGAATATTGATTGATCAGTTGGTATGTAATCAGGGTTTTCCATGCACGTGCATAACATACATGACAGCTGGGGTGTGTACAACACTTTGGGTCAGAGGGGACGGATGGGTGAACAGAACTCTCCTTCACTATGCTCCTGTAGAGGTGTGCTTTGGAATGCAACATTGTGGCTGAAAGTAGAAACGTGCTATAGTAGAAGACTGCCTCAGTCAAGTCAAGCAATAAGAGCCAGATGGAATCAGCAGAGGTCTGCCCCAAAATTCTACAAATTGTCCTGCACCCAGGCAATGCTGTAAAGTTATTGATAAGAAACGGTTTCCTGGACACAGATAAAGCCTACTCCTACACTGACCCTGTTTAGTAGTGTCATATGATGATATAAACAGAGAGCCTGTCTGCCTGTCTGTCTGTCTCTCATGCATTGCATGTAGGCCTAACGACGAAGAATAGAGGTGTTATGAATGCTCTTCCCTATAAACACACAGTATGCTAATCAGATTAGCTGTGCTTGTGGTTATATAAAACAGGCGTTTGGCCCCAGAGAAACACGCAGCCCAGCACACTGACCTGGCCTTCTCAGGTCAGCTTTCCATTCACCTGGCCAGGACGTTACACCTGGACACAACAATCACCTTGTCAGGACGTTACACCTGGACACAACAATCACCTTGTCAGGACGTTACACCTGGAAACAACAATCACCTTGTCAGGACGTTACACCTGGACACAACAATCACCTTGTCAGGACGTTACACCTGGACACAACAATCACCTTGTCAGGACGTTACACCTGGACATAACAATCACCTTGTCAGGACGTTACACCTGGACACAACAATCACCTTGTCAGGACGTTACACCTGGACACAACAATCACCTTGTCAGGACGTTACACCTGGACACAACAATCACCTTGTCAGGACGTTACACCTGGACACAACAATCACCTTGTCAGGACGTTACACCTGGACACAACAATCCCCTTGTCAGGACGTTACACCTGGACACAACAATCACCTTGTCAGGACGTTACACCTGAACACAACAATCACCTTGTCAGGACGTTACACCTGGACACAACAATCACCTTGTCAGGACGTTACACCTGAACACAACAATCACCTTGTCAGGACGTTACACCTGGAAACAACAATCACCTTGTCAGGACGTTACACCTGAACACAACAATCACCTTGTCAGGACGTTACACCTGGACACAACAATCACCTTGTCAGGACGTTACACCTGGACACAACAATCACCTTGTCAGGACGTTACACCTGGACACAACAATCACCTTGTCAGGACGTTACACCTGGACACAACAATCCCCTTGTCAGGACGTTACACCTGGACACAACAATCACCTTGTCAGGACGTTACACCTGAACACAACAATCACCTTGTCAGGACGTTACACCTGGACACAACAATCACCTTGTCAGGACGTTACACCTGAACACAACAATCACCTTGTCAGGACGTTACACCTGGAAACAACAATCACCTTGTCAGGACGTTACACCTGGACACAACAATCACCTTGTCAGGACGTTACACCTGAACACAACAATCACCTTGTCAGGACGTTACACCTGGAAACAACAATCACCTTGTCAGGACGTTACACCTGGACACAACAATCCCCTTGTCAGGACGTTACACCTGGACACAACAATCACCTTGTCAGGACGTTACACCTGGACACAACAATCAAGAAGAGACCCACACACAGAAAAAAAACAGCCATGTGAGCCTGGGATTTTGCCTTGCAACGATCTGAAACTTGGGACACTGCTGTCTATGCATACAAGTCGCAGGAGGCTACTGAGGGGAGAACGGTTCATAATAATGGCCGGAACGGAGCAAACGGAATGGCATCAAACACCTGTGTTTTATGTTTTTGATACCATTCCAACTATTCCCCTCCAGTCATTAACACGAGCCCATTCTCCCCAATTAAGGTGCCACCCACCGCCTGTGATACTGTATATCTGTTTTGTTACCTGAGCATTTATTTAAGATGCATTTCCTGATCTATCCACTAGATGGTGGTAAAGCGCAGCTACAAGCCCCAGATGAACTGAAGCTGACCCGGGGTGAGATCATCCTGGTTCTGTGAAAAGATGAGGAGGCCCAATGGTTTGGGCGGTTGCAGAATGGACAACAGGGATACATCCTTGCCTCGCATGTCGTGAATCTGAGCCACCAGGTTAGTGGCTAGTGGAAATTATAAACTGGGGGGTTCGAGCCCTGAATGCTGATTGGCTGAAAGCCGTGGTACATCAGACCGTATACCATGGGTATGACAAAACATTTATTTTACTGCTCTAATTATGTTGGTAACCAGTTTATAATAGCAATAAGGCACCTCAGGGGGTTGTGATATATGACCAATATACCATGGCTAAGGGCTGTGACCAGGCACTCTACATTGCGTCGTGTGAATGAAAAGCCCTTAGACGCCCTCGGGTCTTATTGTTTAATTGTGTTATGTTAGGCAAAAGCAACGTTCCATCTCTGAGTGTGCAACAAGATATTCTATTTACTTGGCTGGGACAAAAATCTGCCCTAGCATTGCTCGCAGAGATAAGATTGTCCACCCCTGCTATTTATAAAGAATAGCTCTGCTGACTTACAGAACAGTATGGCAGGTTAGAATAGCCTCTTTAGCTGCCTACCTGAGGTTCGTGACAGGACAGAGCGATAGCAGGAGAGAAGAGTCACAGCATTAATCCCACCCGTTCACTGACACACCTCTGTTTGTGTTCTCAGGATGATGAGCCAGCTAACGATGTCTGCTGCTTAGCAAGACGGGGTTCAGCTCAGGCCACGTATGCAGTTGGTACTGGGTGAGTACATCGCGCCCAAAACACACACAGATATACACATATACACACACACAATCCTATCCTCAATCAAACCCCCCTCCACAAGTGTGTGTACACAACACATACACACACACCCCAGCAGCTGCTCCCCACACACACACACACACACACACACACACCCTCACCCTTTTCCACCCCCTCCCACTCCACTCCGCCCAGAACAGGTGGCCTCTCTCTCATCCCTCATTAGTTGACAAAGCACAGAGATTAAGACCCCCCCCACCACCACCACCACCACCCCTATCTCCCTCTGATCAATTCCCTCTCACTGTACTGCTGTTCCCTCACACAACACAGTGGGGGCTCACAGTCACAACCATAGGTTCAGGGGGGTGATGAGGGATCCCTCTTTCCCTCTAAAAGTATTGTGTTTCATAATGTCAAACAGTGAAACAGAACTGCCTGTATAATCTGACTGAAATGCCCACAGTGAGCTAGGAAATGTAAGCAGATGTTGTTTCAGATATTATCTAAGATCATACATTTGACTTATCCCAGTATGTGGGCATGTAACTTGGCCCCACCTTATGTGTGTGTGGAGGTGAACCTTGCTCCTTGAGCTGTGAAAGCTTGCACACACACACACAATCACGCACATGCAAATGCACACAAACACACACTCTGAGCGAACCCCTTGAACAGCCCTGTGCTTGTCTTGTCTGTGTGGAACGCTGGAATTTGGGTCAGCGGTAATAAACAAGTCCTTTGTGTTTGTTGTGTCCGTGTTGTCCCCCAGCGCACCCCAGGCCCTCCGCAGAGCCAGCAGAGCAGCAGCAGGAGGGGGGCCAGAGGACCCCGAGGGGCAGAGAGAGGGCCCCATCCTGATACTGAAGTCCAGGATCTGTCTCCCTAACAGGCAGCCCAATCCCCAACCCCAGCCCCAAACCCTAGCCACATCCCCAGCCCCATCCCCATCACCAATACCAGCCCCAATACCCAGCCCCATCCCCAACCCCAATACCAGCCCCATCCCCATCACCAATACCAGCCCCAATACCCAGCCCCATCCCCAACCCCAATACCGCCCCAATCCCCAGCCTCATCCCCAACACCAATACCAGCCCCATCCCCAGCTCCATCCCCAATCCCAGCCCTGATGGGGCCAGGTAGGGTTGCAATAGTTACAGCACTGTTGCTAGTCTACAGTTGGTCCTCTGACTGCATCATTTAAGAGCTGGAGTGAGGTTAACTACTTCCCTTCCTCTTCTGTAAAGTGTTCAAGAAAGATCAATCATGTATATAAAGCTTCCGTGATTAAGATGTGACATTAAGCAAGACATCAATTGAGGGGTTGAACAAGGGGGAAGTATTTTATTAATAATCAAAGAGGAATAAGATTTATGACTCTATTTTATAAAGCTAACTGTGTTTACTTTAGCCAAATAATGTTCCATAAGTCTACTTGTGCTTTTCTGTTCCATGTTGTCATCCTTATTAGGCTGTATTCTTTATTTAGCAACTACGACGTTCCAAAGCAACATGCACTCAATCATTGATATATTTTCTTTTGACTATAAATTGTTCAACTGTAATTTGTGTGAAACCCAACATCAGCCAGGAATGTATTTTTCATAAAAATCATCAAACCATGCTTTACACTCATGCCAAAGGAAATTACATCATTATTGTGAAGGTTGCCCGGGCAACGGTAAAACAGCTCTCTCGCTGGACTCCACATAGAATGTATCCTTTGGAAGGACTAAAAGTCAAACTCTCTAATCCTAATCCTAACCTTGACCTATATCAGATTTAGACGCCCCGTAAGGATTTATTCTAACAGGGACCATCTCCCTGCCTAACATGTGAAACATGTTATTCTAACATTAGAAAAAAAACATTTTTCTAACATTAGAAAAAAAGATGCTATCTTGAACCTAAAAGGGTTCTTTGGATGTCCCCATAGGAGAACCTGTTACAGAGTAGTTGATAGGTAATTGAGTAGCTGGGCTGTTCCCCGGACCTCGAATGTAGGGACTTGTACAATACTTGAACATTTGTGTATGTCTTTATTCTTTTATCTAACATACCATACTGAAACATGGTATCAGACGTGGCTCGAAAACCACACATTTGTTATTTTTGTTGCTAAGCACAGTATAGGCGCAGTTATGTTCCATATGCGAACACACGCCGTTGTTTACTGCTAACGTTAGTCACACCAGTGATCAACTAGTTGTTATCTGGTTAGCTAGCATCACTACCTACCTCGATGGCCAAAGGCAAAGACATCTCCTATTCCATCGCTATGGCAGCGAACATTCCGCCACCAAAACCCATGGTTCTCACAGGGGACTGGAATACTAATTTGGCAACTCTGAGGAGCTTAATAGGCAGCAAGCACATCTACAGGCACAATCTCACCCTCACAGCATGACAACAGGGTGATGCAAACGCCATACTGAATGCATTGGAGTATTACTTCAAACACGCCAGGAATGTCATTTACGAGTTCGTTTTTGATGTTGAGTCAGTACTATCTGATACTTGTGAATACGGGGGATTGAAAGATGAACTGATTTGTAACAAAATAGTACTTGGGATTACAAATGAGGACACGCGCCGGCGTCTACTAAGAGAGAAAGGCTTAACATTAGTTACTGCCATTGAAATGTGCCGCACTGCTGAAGTCACTGACATGAGAATGAGAGCAATGGAAATGGAAACCCCACGCATTGACGCTGAGCCAGGCAAACATTCAGACAAAGCCAATCGAGGCAGAGCAATTCACCACGAACGGCAAACACAGACTGCCCCAGAGCATGCAAATACTGTGGAAATGCACATGCAAGAGGCAAAGAGCACTGCCCTGCCTACGGCAAACCATGCAGAGCTTGTGGAACTAATAATCACTTTACAAAAGTATGTCTCAAAAGAAGGGTGAGTGAGGGCTGTACACTCAAGAGGTAACAAATGGTTTGTGACACTAAGATGTCAACTGGATTCCGGTGCTACGTGCAATGTAATGAGCTACAAAGACAAAATATATCTGGCACCTGACACACATCTCTTGCCCAGCGATACTAGACTAAAGCTGTACTCAGGAGAGCTAATGAGCTCTATGGGCATCTTTGAGACCGAATGTGTTATTCGGGGACATAAACACAAGCTGCAGTTCACCGTACCAAATGACCTGAACATAGTGGATCATGTCCAGCATGGACCCCTGTCCAAAGTACAACTACTCAGCAGATATGACAATGTATTCAACGTGCCCATTGAATCACCTGGGGAAGTACACTTTGAATTGGATAAGAGCGTCACTCCAGTCCAGTGTGCTCCTCACAATGTGCCCATTGCAATGAAAATGGCTGTGATGACCCAGATGGACAAGTATGAGGCCGATGGCCACATGACATCTGTGATTGAACCAACTGACTGGATCAGCAATATGGTCATAGTGAAAAAGCCAGAGAAGCTGAGAGTCTGCATTGACCCAAAGCATCTGATCCAAGCACTGAAACGCTTCCACTACATCATGCCAACACTGGAGGATGTCTTCTACAAGCTTCCCAAGACCAGGATTTTCACCTTGGTGGACGCCCGAGATGCATTCCTGCAATGTAAGCTGGATGAAGAAAGCAGCTTCATGACTACCTTCTGGACCCCCTGAGGACAGTAACGCTGACTCAAGCTCCCGTTTGGTGTCTCCGTGGCGCATTGGTACAACAATGCAAGCAGCATGAGTTACTGGTTGGGCTCAAGGCATTGAACCCATCGCTGATGATTTCCTGATTGTAGGCTGTGGTGAAACAGACAAAGAAGCAGTACGCGACCACAATGTGAAGCTCCTGGCACTGATGGAGCGATGCCGATCAGTTAGGCTGCACTTTGGCCTGAAGAAGCTGCAGTTCAAGATGAATACGTCCACTTCCATGGCCACATTCTCTCAGCCAAAAGCCTGCAGCCAGACCTAGACAAAGTCAAAGTGATCCTCGACATGCCAAACCCGTCTGATGCAAAAGGAGTGCAGCGTTTCATCGGCTTTGCAAACTATCTTGCAAAGTTCATGCCACACCTATCAGCAGTCTGTGCGCCTCTGCACTGGCTGTTGGACAAAGACACAACATGGCACTGGCTATCCAAGCACAAGGCCGCAGTGCAGGAGATTAAATCTCTGGCTTCATCCATGCCAGTGTTGCGTTACTACAATGTTACGAAACCTGTCACAGTCCAGAGTGACTCCACCCAAAGTGAACTTGGATGCTGCCTTATTCAGGAAGGCCAGCCCATTGTGTTTGACTCGAGAGCGCTCACCCCCACCAAACAAAACTATGCACAAACACACCAAACAAAACTATGCCTCAGCATCGTCTTCTATCACTACTTATATGGTCGAGAGCTGGTCACCGCTGAAACTGAACACAAACCACTCATTGCCATTTTCAGTAAACCTCTCCTCAACGCGCCCAAGAGGCTTCAAAGCATGCTCCTGACTCTGCAAAACTATAGCCTGTAGGTTATCTACAAGCTGGGACCAGAGATGTACTGTACATCAGCGACACACTGAACAGGGCAACAGCACAATGTACAGGCAGAGGCATTGCCTATCAGCGACATGACATCTGTTCGCTACAGCAGGAACAACAAAAAGTTCAACAGATCAATCAGGAAGACTACTTGAACATCACAGATCACCGCCTAGCCCAGATCAGGGCTGGACAAACACCTTACAGTCTCTGAAGTCCATGGTTCTCACAGGTTGGCCGTACCTGGAAGAGGAGACACCTCTCACAGTGAGAGAATACTGGACCTTTCAAGAATAGATGAGTGTGCAAAATGGCATCTTGTTCAGAGGTCAGAAGGTCATTATCCCCAAATCACTACGTCCAGAGATGCTTACCCGCATACACTCCAGTCACGTTGGAGGTGGCGCATGCTACCGCCAGGCTCGTGAAACATTATACTGGCCAAACATGCATGCAGAAATTCAAGACTTTGTCAGAAGCTGTACCACATGCAACGAGTACGCTCATGAACAGCAAAAGGAAACCATGATGTCGCACGAACTGCCCACAAGGGCCTGGAAAATCGTCAGCATGGACTTATTCAGCCACAGACAAAAGGACTATCTTCTCATCATTGATCACTACTCTGACTTTTGGGAAATTGAACTGCTCCCTGACTTGTCTGCAGAGATGGTCATAAAGCGCTGCAAGACACAATTTGCAAGGCAAGGCCAGCCTGACAAGGTCATCACGGATAATGACCCAGAGTTCATTGCACAGTTCAAGCGTTTCACCTCAGAATGGGAGTTTGACCACGTGATCTCCTCTCCAAGGCACCCAAAGGCAAATGGCAAGGCTGAGTCAGTTGTCAAGATTGCAAAAAAAACTGTTATGCAAGGACTTGCGTGACAGCAACAACCACTGATAAAAACCTGTTACCCAAGGCCTTGCGTGACAGCAACGACCCCTGATAAAAACCTGTTACCCTTGGCCTTGCGTGACAGCAACAACCCCAGATAAAAACCTGTTACCCTTGGCCTTGCGTGACAGCAACAACCCCTGATAAAAACCTGTTACCCAAGGCCTTGCGTGACAGCAACAACCCCTGATAAAAACCTGTTACCCAAGGCCGTGCGTGATAGCAACAACCCCTGATAAAAACCTGTTACCCAAGGCCTTGCGTGACAGCAATGACACCTGGAAAGCTATCTTACAGTGGAGGAACACACCCACCGAAAACATGGACAGCAGCCCAGCGCAACGCCTTCTGTCCAGACGTCTGAGGACTACCATCCCATAGCCAACAAGGTACTTGAGCCCTGTGTCATGGTTGGCATCACAGACAAACTGCCACAGAAAGCAGCTCGCTAAGGTCTTCTATGACTGGACTGCTCGAGACCTACCGGTGGGTAAAACGATAAGGATGAAACTGCTGCCAGGAGACCACACATGACTTTGGAAGCTGGGCACATGCCTACAGAGAGTTGTACCACGTTCTTACCAGGTGGATGTTGATGGCTCCCTCTATCGTTGCAATTGGGTGGATCTGTGCATAGCAGAGCAGACAACAAACCAGAACACACCATACACTCACCTAGATGAGCTGGATCACAGTCCAGGCCTAACAGCAAGGGGCACAAAATTGAGACATGAGCCAACTGACGGGAGGCTTCTACCCCACCAAGCTCTCCAGCTCGTGGCCCGATTCCTACCCACCAGAGCCCATACTTACTCATCGTGGGTCGGCTATGTAAGCCACCAGAAAGGCTTACTCTGTAAGCAAGGGACTGTGTCAACTTGTCCTCTGTTATAAAAATGCAAAAAAAGAGAGAAAGACGACGACTGAAGTAAAAAGAAAATGTAATGTATTTTCATTTGTTAAGAACTTAATGTTGTGCTGTTTGCACTTTCTATTGAAAAATATGATGTTACAAAGTCTAGTTGATAGGTAATCGACTAGCGGTTCCCCTGACCCCATATGTAGGGACGTGTACAATACTTGAACATGGCTATTGAACTTGACATTAGTGTCTGTCTTTATTCTTTAATGTAACACATCATACAGAAACAGAACCCTTTGAAGAACTCTTTTTGGTTCCAGGTAGAACTCTTTTGGGTTCCCTGTAGAACCCTTTCCACAGAGGATTCCACATGGAACCCAAAAGGATTTTACCTGGAACCAAAAAGGGTTCTCGTATGGGGACAGCCAAAGAACCCTTTTGGAACCTTTTTTTCTAAGAATGTATGGCTAGCTACTGAGTCTATCAAGTTAGCATTACTATCAAGCAGTAATGCTAACTTGGGAGAATGCTTGTCAACGTGCACTTGGGCAGGGCGTTGACCCTGGATGCTTCTGTGTGTCATTCTGAATGGGAATCTGTTGGATGACTGGTATGATGTAGTTGTTGAGCGGCTTCACTGCAAGTATATTGTATGTTTCGGATATTCAATAAATAAATAAAAAAATATTTAAAAACTTAAATGAATGATGGTTAACAAGGTAGACATTGCAAAAGCTAAAAGCCATTCTGTAACGCATTACCAATTGTATGGTCAGTTTAAACCCCTGTGTTGTTCAGATGGAGGCAGAAATGGTGTAAGAACAACATCTTGATCTTCACAATTGGGTGTTCACTCACAAATATTCCTAATTTCTTAGTATGTGATATAGAATGTTTGATGCTGGAGGCCCCGTAGGATGTTTAATGCTGGAGGCCCCATAAGATGTTTGATGCCGGATGCTCCATAGGTTGTTTGATGCTGGAGGCCCGCCACAGCCTTGCTATCAGGATTATTGTGGATGTGGTTGATATCCAGGGGTGACAGTGTACCTTTGTTTATGTGTCCCACTGGTCCTCCCTCACCTGACGGGGCTGGGGGGAGGGGGGGGGGGGGTTCTCTCCCATCCTCACCTGTGGAGCAACAGATGCTATACAGGACAGTAATGAGCCTGCCCCACCCCGGGTGAACAGAGTCTGTACCCCTCATACACTCTGTCTTCCCTGCTCATTCAACCAGGGCCCCTTGAGACCCCAAGCCCTATTCATGATATTAAAAAACACACACAGACCCCTCATTATGTATCTGTTGTTTGTAGGCAAAAATGTGTAGTCAGGCAGTAGGCTCCACTAGCATATCGTGTACTTGTGTTGTATGTGAGCCTGTTTAACCTCACAGCAGTGACACACACAGGAGAGTGAAAACTAGGACCTATTTACAGCAGAAAGGCCAGGTTCCAAAACATACACACACGCACCCAGTGCATACATTTACACACACATTGGTTTTCCCGCCTAAAGTGCCCCATCCACTCAGTGGTGTGCTGTGCTGTGTGTTCAGGGGGAGACTAACAGGGTGCCTGCCAGATGACTGCCATGTCAGTGCTATAATGGCTGCCATCTGCTGTCTGGCATACACAAAGGCTGGCAGTGTCAGTGTGTATGGAGATGTGTGTGTGTGTGTGTGTGTGTGTGTGTGTGTGTGTGTGTGTGTGTGTGTGTGTGTGTGTGTGTGTGTGTGTGTGTGTGTGTGTGTGTGTGTATGTGGAGGGGGGAGGGACACTTCACATGCTGCTCCTTTGAGCTCTCTGCAATGAACACACACACACCAGTGGAGATTTTAGCATGTAAATCTTGGTGGGGAAAACTCCCAAAAAATATTTTAGATGCATGCCAGCAAAGTCACTACACAACACAACCCAACACTAAACAATACATTAATTGCACTATAACGGTGACAAACGTTGCCCACAAACTATAAGGGCCTATATAAAGCTGTCCCAACAGCAATACCAACACCTTACCACCACTACACCTGGCTATCAGTGGGGCCTTGTCTGGCAACGAAACAGTTCATTCAGCCTCATTTACGACATTAAAAAAAACATAGCTGATATGGCTGACTTGCTTCAACAAATGTGGTTTCGACTGACAATTGAGATGTACAAACTATGGCTAAGAGAATGATGAGGCAATCCATAATTTCGAGCTAAAACGGACGTAGTTCAGTTCAGCACTTTTGAAATGTACAGCGACAGAATTCAGGACATGGGCTGTTCTTACAGTATTCTCCCTGTACACCAAGTCAGAACTGGAGGATAAATAAAGGGGGCATATAAGCAGACAATAAAAGCTCTTGCAATATTCAATGAGTACATTTCTCCAAAACAGGGTATAGGCTACATGTGCACAACCAAGTTGGGACAGTAGGCTAAATTAGCTACAGTATATCTCCCTGGCATATTACATCATTTATGCAGCAGCTGTGCTCACTTGTCATCAAACATTGTCATCAAAGTCTGGCATTCTCTGGATGTATGGTGCTTTCAAGACAACTGGGAACTCAGAGAAAAACTAGGTTGAATCATGACGTCAGTGATCTTCAGGTTTGAGCTCTAGAAAGAAGTCCAGTTCCCGACTTGGAATTCCAAGTTGGATGACTGTTCAAAATGTTTTTTTCAGAGTTCCCAGTTGTCTTGAACTCACTGAAGTCTGAGATTTCCCAGTTCTGAGTTTCCAGTTGTTTCAATGCAGCAGAAGTCATGCTGGATTGACAGCATGGCCAATGTATTTAATGTTTTCTGGCCCATGGTGTTGCATGTGAATGTTTATCCTTTTAAGCTTGGAAAAGAGACCCTTAAACCCAGACTTGGACCACACACCCTCTCCACCAAATAGCAGGTTACAGTAGTGATTACTTTGCACAGCTTTCAGTTAGCTACTGATTCCTTTCAAACCACTCATTGTTGAATTTGCAATTTCCAACTTGTGTAACGTTTATGTCCAATGGCCGATGAGCACCGGCAAGTTTTACCTATCATTTCTCTTCATAGGACAAGGATTGAAAGGATTTTCCAGTAGATTGTTGACGTGATTCATGATGATGACTGCTTGTCTAGCTTGCTAGTTAAGACTTTGAAAGTATGATGTTGACATGATCAGTACAATCAAAGCTACAGTAGATATAACGTGATTTCATCATTTCATCTGTGGCCAATGACCTTAAGCCTTCTTGGATGGGCACTTCTACTGTAAATCTACAGCATCACCCAAGGGGCTTGAATTTTCGAGCACTCCCTGTAGATTTTGCAGCAACGTTGTGTGAGTGACAGAACACTGAGCCAATCACGGTGCAACTAGAGAACATTATCAACCCCTACGCTCTGTATTTTCCACTGGCTGCCCCATCACCACAGAAAGCACTGAGCTAGGCTGAAACACCTGCCTATTGGAGCTGCCTTGCTCAAGAAAGCAAAAAATACCATGTTTGTATGCAGCCTCATTAACTTTTGTAAGTTTTTAGTTATTTTGTTTTTACATTGTTTGCAAACTGATATATGACACGTATCAATGCCAAAATAACATGCAAAACAGGCCCCAAAAAAACACCTGCCCTGAATGACGGGTCGCCACTGACACACACACACAGCAAGGTTTGCAACCTCTGTATATCAGGCCACATCCAAAGCACATACTATAATAAATGAAACATTATGTTACATTTCATTGAAGTAAAATGTATTTCTCTAAAATCACTGAATTTGTTACTCATTGAGTGCTACTACCACAATAAATGGCTGTCAATACACTGTATAGTTTACACATATCTGTACTGATATGCAACGTGTTGCCAAGCTAAGTCAATAAGAGGTGCACTGTGCAGGACCAAAACAATACACTGTATAGTTTACACATATCTGTACTGATATGCAACGTGTTGCCAAGCTAAGTCAATAAGAGGTGCACTGTGCAGGACCAAAACAATACACTGT
Source organism: Salmo trutta (assembly GCF_901001165.1). NCBI lineage: Eukaryota > Metazoa > Chordata > Actinopteri > Salmoniformes > Salmonidae > Salmo > Salmo trutta. Next base: position 13,128,465 of record NC_042958.1, on the reverse strand, counting down.
ATAGTTTACACATATCTGTACTGATATGCAACAGGTGCATGTGTTGCCAAGCTAAGTCAATAAGAGGTGCACTGTGCAGGACCAAAACAATACACTCAGTAAACATAACACTTTACAGGCTGCTGCCAACAACCAATTAAGAGGCACTTAGCCTTTGACGTGTCTCAAGCCTGAGCGCAGACCGTCTGAAATCAACAATACCTCAAAATCAGATTCAGATTCAGTGTTTAGTAGTCTCATGTACAGGGTTGCAGGTATGATTGCAGGGTACAGTGAAAATCTTAGGCTCCGAGTTCCAACATGCAGGACTAAGTGAAATAAAATAATGAAAATGGTAATAAATCCTGCTTAGGCAAGAGCCATAGGTAAGGGAAAATAGATTGATGTAGTGGATATTTGTGTGTGTTGCTCATGCTCCCCTAACAAAAGGCAAGTCACGGGGCCTTGTACCCCTCCTCTTGGGGCAATTGAGTGGATGGGGATGTAAAAGCAACAGGCCCTGGGGACAATGGGGCCCGGGGGCATTAAGTCACGGATGACTTGGCGTATTTAGGGCCAGCAGCTGACCCTGTGGAGAGGCATCTTGTCCTGGCGGAGGGGGGCTCGTGTCCGCAGACCCCAGGCCAAGCTGACGGCACCCCCAAGCACACACTCACAAGCACGCCTATCCACACACACGGAAGGGGGATTGTGTCCATGGTGAGCCCAGGCCAAGCTGACAGCACCCCCAAATACACCACAGACAGGGGTATATGTAAACAGGGCAGGGAATGGGGGTCGGGCCTGCAGTCAACCCCAGCCACTGTTAATCCACTGCCATCAGGACCTGACAGGATTGGACAGGGAACAGAAGAGTCCTCCCACTGGACTGTAAAGGGATATACAGAAGGTATTTGGATAACCAGGAGGTTTGACATGCGATTAACACTGCAGTGTTAAAGGTGCAACATCATATTGCTATTACATGACACAATAACAAAGAACCCCAAATGCAATGCAGTAACATTTTATTATTATTCCATATTAAGTACATGGTTCCATTTGCAGTTGGCAGGAATTCTGTGTTGCCTGGTTAGGATTACAAGCAGAAAATACTGGAAAATTGGAAAATTACATAATGCAAGTGTTACGTCTGTGATTACTATACAAACATGGTACTGGAAATGTCCAGCGTATTGCTGATTATGCTTGATTATGACAACTACTATAAACATACTTAATTCCCTCATAACCTAGGGTTAGATGTCCAAGTATTAACATACAAACATGTTACAAACAAAACATACTGAAGTCAAACCAACCAATAGAACATACACATTTAGTGTAGCCGATGAAGGAAAATAAGAAAGTTCAGAAACTGAAGCTCTGTGGAGCTCAGAGAGGGTGAACATACATGATCTTTCCATGTGAACTCTCCTGAGGAGATTCCCTTTTTATTCTCAAACACACTTAGTGCTAGATAATCCAGATTACAATCCAAATTATAATCCAGATTCTAAACAGTTGGAAGACCGTTGGAACGAATGACACCAACCATCACCACAGGGACCATAGATACTCTGGTTACCTCTGTAATAACAGGGTGCAGCAATCAGAGCTATAGAAAACTGCATTGTCACATGAAGACATACAATGAAATATTATTTTTTGTTGTTGTTGTTGTTGTTGTTGTTGTATGTTGAAAATCTTATATTGTCCTGTACTTGTGATTATTACTGATAAACAATTGATCAAAAAAAGTATTTATAAAAAAGCTTAATCTTTCCAATCTTTCCATCTTTACAAAAAGCTCAATCTTTACATGCCATGTAAAAACATACATCAAGCAGCTCCATCTATACCTCTTTAGGTCAATGTTCAATTGTCACATGTAGTGAGACATTCATCTAACGGCATTGGATTTGAAAAAAATGAACAAAACACACAGATAAAACAAGAGCTATGTCATGTGCTCAAACAAACGAACGAAACAACACTTAATGAGCAAAGTGCAATTTGTCTATGATTAGAGACAGGGTCCCGCTACAAAAAAACAAACTGATTCCAGGGGAAACTGTCCTATCAATAACAACTCAGTGATGTCACTATACAAATGGTAATTAACTCAATCTGATAGTTAAAATAATTACTGAACAAAAAGGAATTAGTAGCAGTGCATGTTTGCTTGTCATGTCTAATTTGGAGAAATTAGGTGAAAGGTAGCCCAATCCTTTTCTGATAAAAATAAAATATAATTTGATCATTTATTTTTGTATTGAAATAAATAAATGAGTAAACATTGAATAAATAGAACATACAGCCTTCACGCGAACAGGACATCCCCTCATCTAAACATGGTCGTTTTAGCACACTGAGCACTATTGGTCAGTACCAAACATGACAACTGGATTCTGATTTAGGATCAGCGTACCCTTCCCCAATCACAACCTAGATCAATAGAAGGTAAGAAGTAGAACTGACAGATCAAATCTTAGGGGCAGGGAACGGCTTTAGGAAGATTTCTCAAAGGAGAATGTGTTCAATTTACACTTATATTAATATCTACGTTTTAGAATACAGATAATAAATAAAATACAGGGGGGAAAAAAAAGTACCCTTCCATTTGAAGTTTCACGCTATGAAATACATTCAAAAAATGTCTCAAATTGAGACTGCTAAAGGAAAGTATGGCCTTGGAACGGAAACTTCATTGCATTTTGAAACAATAGTCACATCACAAGTGCTATCCAGTTACCTCCTCAACACTGATCACTTCTCTGCAGCCAACCCGAACTCAGTAGTGCCATACAGACAGCTCTCTGTCTCTCTCCTAAGACTTCAAAACAACAAGTGTAGCACTACAGGGTAGTTCTACAAACAAGTTAGAAAATATACATATACGTGTAATATTACATCATAAAACAGATTTTTTCCATTTTTATTTAAACAATATATGAACAATATATGAACAATATGAGACTCAGCCACTGCTAGTAATAATCAGCCTATTTCTACAGCTTACTGTATGTGCAGGTTGTTCTGTTTTAACACATTATAGTGCAGAAAATCTAGTATTTCTTATCTGTACAAACCTGTGACATGGCTAGGCTTGTGTGTATTCAAAAGACAAACCAAGCAATTTATTGCTATAAAAACTCAAATCAAGGACGTCAAGGTTCATGGGCAGTGTGATTGAGGAAAAAAATGCGTGACTTGGCTTTTTCTGTAAAGTATTCTGTGGTACACTTGAGTGTTCACTTACGGATCTTATCAATACACAACTTTCTAAATTATTTGAGTTGCCTACACCAGATTGTCTAAGTATGCTAAGAGTCATTAGGAGAAGGAGCGTGGTTTCCATAGCAACTCTGCTGGACGGGTGTAGTGTTTGGTGACATAGGCCTCAGAGGACGAGGGCCCTCGAGGTGCAGGCGGAGGATGGGTAGGTACTACCCAGGTACTGCCGGGCCTGCTCTGTCATGATCCGCTGGTCCTCAGTCTTCCCATAAACCACTGCTTCCCACTCGCTTTTTACCTGCATGAGAAGAGAGGATTATTCTCTCCCACCTCTCAACCCTTCTATCCCTTTGTGACAGCCAAGACCTTGATGCTCAATAAATACATTTTTACTAAAAAGTGGCCAGCTGAACACAACATACTGTCTAATTTGGACAGACAACATTTTCCCTCTCTCCAATATTATATAAATCATCTGAGGAGCAATAATGTGGGGTTAGTTAGGATTAAAACCTAAGAGACAGGTCTGTGTGTACCTGTCTAAGTGAATCGTGGTGGGACATTCTGACCGAAGGGGGGTTCTTCCTCTTGCGGGGGCTGGGGAGGTGGCGCAGGGGGGCACAGGACCTCTCCCTCCCAGATGAGGGGGTGCAGGGGCGCTCCTCTCTGTCTCTCTCAGGGAGGGGGGTCATCAGTAAGGAGCTGGTCAGGAGACTCTCCTCTGGGACCTGGAGGGGGGCAAGGAGGAGTAGACATTGATTTGTTGGTTGGTTGACTGATGAATTGATTGATTAGTTGGTTGATTAGTTCCCAGAACACACCTGTGCATTATTGCGCTGTTCCTGGAATAGCTGGACGTTAAGACAGTCTTTCCCCCAGGAGTCCAGTACCAGGGACTTACGCACCTTCCTGGCTGGCCCATCCACCTTGGAAGAAACAGGGACAAGGTTGTGGTTAGACTGGATTAGAGGTCGACCGATTAGGATTTTTCAACGCCGATACCAATTATTGGAGGACCAAAAAAAGGAGATACCGATTAAAAAAACTAAAAAATACATAAAAAATAAATTACAACAATACTGAATTTTATTCGATTTTTTACCTTTATTTAACTAGGCAAGTCAGTTAAGAACAAATTCTTATTTTCAATGACGGCCTAGGAACAGTGTCTGAAATAAATAATGAAACATGTTCAATGACGGCCTAGGAACAGTGGGTTAACTGCCTTGTTCAAGGGCAGAATGACAGATTTTTACCTTGTCAGCTCTGGGATTCAATCTTGCAACCTTTCAGGTTACTAGTCCAACGCTCTAACCACTAGGCTACCTGCCGCCCAATTAACACTTACTTTAACTTAATATAATACATAAATAAAATCCATTTAGTCTGAAATAAATAATGAAACATGTTCAATTTGGTTTAAATAATGCAAAAACAGTGTTGGAGAAGTAAAAGTGCAATATGTGCCAGGTATAAAAGCTAACATTTAAGTTCCTTGCTCAGAACATGAGAACATGAAAGCAGGTGGTTCAATATCCCCTTTTAAGAAGTTTTAAGTTGTAGTTATAGGAATTATGACGCGTCAACTATTTCTCTCTGTACCATTTGTATTTCAAATACCTTTGACTATTGGATGTTCTTTAGTATTGCCAGCCTAATCTCAGGAGTTGATAGGCTTGAAGTCATAAACAGCACTGTGCTTCAAGCATTGCTAAAAGGTGCTGGCAAAGACAGTAAAGTGCTGTTTGAATGAATGCTTACAAGCGTGCTGCTGCCTACCACTGCTCAGTCAGACTGCTCTATCAAATATCAAATCATAGACTTAATTATAATATAATAAATACAGAAATATGAACCTTTGGTCATTAATATGGTCAAATACGTAAACTATCATTTCGAAAACAAAACGTTTATTCTTTCAGTGAAATAGAGAACCGTTCCATATTTCATCTAACGTGTGGCATCCCTAAGTCTAAATATTACTGTTACATTGCACAACCTTCAATGTTATGTCATAATTATGTACAATTCGGGCAAATTAGTTCACAGTTCGCAACAAGCCAGGTGGCCCAAACTGTTGCATATACCCTGACTCTGCTTGCACTGAACGCAAGAGAAGTGACACAATTTCCCTAGTTAATATTGCCTGCTAACATGAATGTCTTTAGTACATATGCAGGTTTAAAAAAATATACTTGTGTGTATTAATTTAAGAAAGGCATTGATGTTTATGGTTAGGTACAGTCGTGCAACGATTGTGCTTTTTTCGGCAATGCACTTTTGTTAAATCATCACCCGTTTGGCGAAGTAGGCTGTGATTCGATGATAAAATTATAAAGACACCGCATTGATAATATGCAACACAGGACAAGCTAGTTAACCTAGTAATATCATCATCATCCATGTGTAGTTAATTAGTGATTATGTGAAGAATGATGGTTTTTATGAGATACGTTTAATGCTAGCTATCAACTTACCTTGGCTCCTTGCAGCCACAAGGTCCTTTTGATGCTGCACTCACGTAACAGGTGGTCAGCCTGCCACGCAGTCTCCTCATGGATTGCAATGTATTCAGCCATAATCGGCGTCCAAAAAGGCAGATTACCGATTGTTATGAAAACTTGAAATCGGCCCTAATTAATCAGCCATGCCGATTAATCGGTCGACCTCTAGACTGGATACCAATAAAGACAGCCAGCACTAACTACAGTTCTGTAAAAAACACCTACATCATGTTTCCATGTCCTGAAATGTGGTTGTAGTTCCCTGGTGAAGATGTCTGATCCAATCTCCTGCTTCAGCACCTCCCTGAGGTCTTCCTCCAGAAAGGCCAGGGACTGGGGCTGAAATATACACACAAACTTACACTCTTAAGCACACACATTCAATTATAAATACTTAGACTACAGTGCACAGACAGACCAACTTCACACTGACACTTACCACCATCTTCAGTGGCCCATGCATCTTCTCCTGGGCGGCCAGGGCATTCTTAAACGGAGTAGGAGTTCTGGGAGTCGGAACCATGATGGACTTATGGATCTTAGGGGTCCTGAAACTGAGTGAGACAAAGAGAGAAATTCTTACAACACTTGCCAAAATGAAGAGATCAATCCATCAACACACATGTAATATAGCCAATTAAAATCAATGTTGAAAATATGGCGGAACCTGTAGCCGGCTCCTACCCCACATTCTCTTTCTGGTGTTTGGGTGTGGTCTCCCTCTGGAAGGGTGTGTTGAGGAGACACTTCTGGTCACAGACCGGGGTGGAGGTCAGAGCTGGGTTGTCCAGGCTCAGATGCTCTCCTCCTGATGTGTTGAAGAACTGGAGAAAGACATGATCACAACAGTTAGAGAAGGGAGATGGAGAAGAAAGTGGGAGTGTAAAGTAAGCGTCTTTAACAGACTATACTGCCAGAGCCAGATGCATTGCGCCATCATGCTTTAGCTTGATCTCATTTCTAGCATCAGTCTTACCTGGGAGGGGGAGAAGGGCAGTGCTTTCGTGGGGGTGTTCTTGGGCGAGTTGGTGCTGGGTGAGTCTAAGAAGGATGGGCAACTCCTATCGGGGGACTGGTCCCCCCTCTTCCTCCTCCCCAGGGTAGGCAAACTCGATCTGGACACGTTGTTCGGGGTGTGGGGGGGGACCTTCCCCTGACCCATGGGGGCACAGTGCTTGGTGGAGATGCCGTTGGGGTGGTCAACAGCGTACCTCATCCCCTCTGTGGTCCTCCCCTGGGGTGCGTAGCCCCCCTGTGTTTGTTTCGGGGGGGTCGTCGCCTCAGACATGTCGAAGCTGGACGCCTCGCTCCACGTCATAGGGTTCTGTAGAGCCAGACACATCTACAATGGATTTAAAATACATCCATACTCTGGGTCTGGTATATGTAAACACACACTGCCACATACACACAGACACCAAATGCACATCTACACACACTCACCGAGTCGATGAGCTCCATGGACTCTGCGAACTCTGGGATGGTCTGCAAGGTGGAGAGCACGGAACTAGCCTCCACAGACAGGAACTTACTGGGGGAGATGTGGTGCTGAACCTGGAGCCCTCGGGCCTCCTCTGGGCCCCTCCAGCCCTCCTCAGCCTGCTTCATCGGTGGCCCCTGGCACTCCTCTGCCCCCCTCCAGCCTGCCTCAGCCTGATCCTCCAGACTGCTGCTGCTGGTGGTCATGGTGTCGTCTGACACGCTGTCTGCCCAGCTGGAGTAACGCTCCACATTCTAGGGGAGAAGAAACTGGGGTTAGGGTGGAGGTGATTGTGGTGGCAGGATCAACCAGGGCTACTGTACAGGTCAGGGTTGGGGCAATTCCATTTCAAAGAAGTTTCAATGGAAGTTGAGCTGACAAGGGGAAAGCAATCTAAACCCAAATGTATACCCCAAACCTTATCTCCCAACAGCCAAATTTAACCCCTCAGTTTTAAACTTCACACTTCATGTGAACTCTTTAGGCTCCTAGTGAAAGCCAGATGTTGGCATGGTGTGAGATGTTGGCATGGTGTGAGATGTTGGCATGGTGTGAGATGTTGGCATGGTGTGAGATGTTGGCATGGTGTGAGATGTTGGCATGGTGTGAGAGAAAGAAGGGAGAGTACAGGGCAGGACACATACTGTACAAGTGGGGTGACAATAGTCAGTAGTAAGCTTGGGTTGCACTGCACTAAGAGATTTATCAGATAACATCTGAACCACTGACATCATCATAATAGTTTGACCTTCAATGCAGGTGAAAATCAGATAAATGGATGGAGCGAATAGATAAATGAAGAAAGGAAAAGTCAAGGCTGGTCTCAGAGGAGGGGATTCCAGTTGAGAAGCAAATTTGGGGTAAAAAGAGTGAAAAAAAAGGTTGAAAAAAATAAAAAGACATGTTTGGTTCCAAACCAAACTGCTGGCTGAAGTGACACACCATGCACTACTGCTGTGAGGAGCGGATAGGAGGCTGGACGGAGGGAGGGTAGAGGAGGTTTATGGTGGCGGCCGCATGGCGGGATGGCAGGAAGCACTGAAAATGGGGGTGGAAGGGGTAGAACTAGGAAGCACAACTAACGGGAGTGTGGGGAGAGGGGTGAGATGGGTAGGCTACTACGACAACACTACAACTAGGAGCTCACACACAGAGAGTGAGTCCTTACACATGGGCCTCGGCACTGGGCCTGTCTCCGGACCTCGGTCTCTGCTGACATAAGCAGAAGCTCAAGTTCCTTAATTCTCTGCTCTTTGTCTGGGTCGTCATGGCAGGACGGCTGGAATAAACACACACGGGAAGGAGAGGAGGACAGGACGGAGGGAGTGAGGAAAAGGAACGAGACAACAAATGTACTCGCAAATTACTCAAGTCAGACTCACAGGCTTATTCCGATTAACACCAATCCACACATTTGTTAAAAGACACAGAAGAAGCAAGGATTCAGGCAGATCGTTCAGTTGTTTGATTGAGAGACTGATTAATAAAAAGTACAGACTGAAGGTAGTAGAGTGGGAAAGTATATGATGGGGAAAGTGGCCAGGATTGGACGATTTGGCATCTGATCCTAAATCAGTAGGCCTTTCTTCAGTCCAAATGTTGCACATTTTGAGGAAACAACACACCTGACTCTGGGTCAGTTGTAAGGGACAGGTCACTCACCAATAAGTAGCTGGAGGAGTCTTGGAGGCTGTCCATCAGTTGGCCACAGTGAGGGCTATAAGGGTAACCCCCGAGCTACAAAGCACAGGACAGACCCATCAACAACAAGCCTTCAAAACTCAAACAAACCGAATGATCAAGACAAACCTATGCAGAGGATCTGAACTGAGAGACCCGTGTCTCACCTGTGTTGGTCCTTCCATTCCCAGAGGGCTGTGCCCGTGGTGGGGGGTGTCTGGTTGGGGGACACAGGGTCTGTGGTGACTTCTCTTCACCCCTCCATGGTCGGAGTCGAATCCCCTGCAGCCCTCCTGAAGATACCCCTCATGCTCTACCTTCCTCCTCATGGTGGAGTTCCAGTGGTTCTTAATGGAATTGTCCGTCCTATAAGCGTGATATGACATTTTAGACTGGTCTGAACAAACCTTGTGCCCTAGGCCCATCCCTTTTACCAATAATGTAGCTGTAAGCAATATGGCACCACCAGTTGGAGCCATCACCGTATTGAAGGAGATCAGACAAGGAGAAGAAGGGAATCCATTTTACTCTATTGAGTTGCAACCGCCCACTACCTCAGGCATAGAACTGTACACTATATCATTATGTTACCTTCCAGGCAGCAGCTTGGAGATCTCAGCCCAGCGGTTGCCCAAGCGTTTGTGGGCCTGGTAGATGATGCAGTCCTCTTCCTGGGTCCAGGAGGACTTCTTTACCTCAGGGTTCAGGTGGTTGTGCCAACGCTCACGGCATTGCTTTCCGATGCGTCCCTGCAGGTGCTTAGCGATCACCGACCAGCGCTTGGGGCCATATTTGTGCACCAGGTCGATCACCTATACACACACAAACAAACAAAGAAGACAGGGAATTGTAAGTGACTTCTAACAATGCAATCCAGACAGGCATTCCTCTGGACCTCTAAATATTAAACAGTATGGATATTTTGAATCTATGACTGGAGGGATATAGGCCATTTATGAAACTCCACTACAGCCCCTTACTGCACAAACAGAGCTGCCACATCATCGGCAACGTCAGAGAGAATGTCCAGAATGAAGCAGAAGAACTCGGTGAAATAACACTTCTATCATGGAGTCAAACGTGTGATGTCATCTCTCAGCAGTCCCACACTAGCCAGCGCTATTATCTTCCTGCATATCTTACTTCTAGCATGTCACTAAGGGCAAGCCAGAACAATCCTATCACTGGCATGTGTTGTGATGTGAAGCCTAGATGTTGGAGGAGCAAGACCCCATTCTTGACATTCCAGCAGACAAGGCATCATGTAGTTTTATTTAGGGAATGCATTATTCACCTTCCAACTATGAGAGATATGAGGCACAGCCTGGCTGAGGAGGGTCTCAGGACCAGGGAGAGGCTGTTTTCGTTGTTTTAAAGCATGAGGTTGTGGGATGTTTGCACAGTCAATGAAAACTACTGCAGGGGCTGCCAACGGTGATACAGCGCAGGAGAGGAACGTGTGGACTGTATGTTACTTTCAATGTTTCAGATTACAAGAGAAAGGTCTGTTATGTTTATACTGCAGCTTGTTTGTATTATCAATGACCTGCTCCAATAAAGCCCTCTACCTTCCTCTTCTACCTCCTCCCTTCCCATTTATTTCCCTCTACTCCCCCCTCACTCATGCCAGGTTGGAGTAACTCCCATCTCCACTTACCTTCTGATCCTCCTCTTTTGTCCAGGGTCCTTTCACCAGCTCTGGGTTGAGCACTTTCTGCCAGCGGTACTGACACTGGCCATCTGTCCTCCCCTGTGACAGACAGACACAAAGCAGAGCATGACACCTCAGTAACCCCCCCCCCCCCCCACACACCATGTGTTATTACAGCTATTCACACACAATGGCTAATAACCTCTTCCTTACACAACACCTGTGACCTGTCTTATCACCTTTCTTATCCAGATAATGTACTGAGTGTACAAAACATTAAGAATGCCTTCCTAATATTGAGTTTTATCCCCTCCATTTTCCCTCAGAACAGTCTGTTCATCAGGCATGGACTTTACAAGATGTCTAGAGCATTCCACAGGGATGCTGGACCATGTTGACTCCAATGCTTCCCACAGTTGTGTCAAGTTGGCTGGATGCCCTTTGGGTGGTGGACCATTCTTGATACACACGGGAAACTGTTGAGGGTGAAAAAACCAGCAGCGTTGCAGTTCTTGACACAAACAGGTGTCTGGCCCCACCTACCATACCCTGTTCAAAGAAACGTAAAATATTTTGTCTTGCCCATTCACCTTCTGAATGTCACACACACAATCCTTCTTCAACCTGTCTCCTCCCCTTCATCTTCACTGATTGAAGTGGATTTAACAGGTGACATCAATGAGGGATCATAGCTTTCACCTGGTCAGTCTGTCATGGAATGAACAGGTAATGTTTTGTCCCCTCAGTGTAGTTTTTATGTGGGTTACTGTGTGTTTACAGAAGGCTCTGTACTTTAACACCATGTTCTAACAGTGTGTCACAGTTGTACCACTTACTGGGAAATCATTAGCTACTAATTTCCAGGAGTCTGTTCCATGCTGCTCCACTAACTTCTTCAGCCTCTCATCCTGCAGAGAAAAGAGAGAGGGCGAGAAATAGAGGGAGAGAGAGAGAGGGGGTGAGGAACCCACCTTCCCGAGACACTTCCTGTATCTCCAGTGCGTCAGAAAAGTAAACGCCCTACACACTTCCCCTTAGTAGAGGGAACTATAGGGCTTCCTACATATCATGCAATACAATAGGAGCAGATTGCACCAGTCAATTAAATGATAAACCAACAGTGTTGAACAACAAGCACACATTTACAAAATACATAATATTCTATCTACTTTGACCCACCTCGTCGCGAGACCATTTGACTTTGCACAGCATCTTCTTGTCTTTGCTCTTGTCCTTACCCTCAGGATCTGTGGAGTGTAGATCTTCATCGTCAGACTCACTGAAAAGGAGGAAGAGAGAGAGGGAGGTAGAGGAAAGGGAGACATAGGGAGGGGAGAGAGGGCAGATAACTGTTCAGAAAAGTGACATAAAACTATGCTTACTCATATCACTTCATTATAATCACTTCATTACTCTGCACATTTCATTAAATCAACATAACTGACATGATTAAAACAGAAACAGTACATTATTCATGCCACAAGTGAGTCACATTCAGCACCAACCCACCGATACTCCATTACCAATAACCGCCCAATTTAAAACTGAATCAGATGTGAATGGATTGAGCAGGCACAGAGTAATTCATAGTGAAGCAGGATTGGCAGTAGTCTTAGTGAGTGTCATGCAGCTGGAAACGGCGCAGAGAGTCATATTAAACAGGACATTCCTGACCATAATTACAGTAGCCTAGCCTCCCCTGTTCCCTGCTAGATCAGACATAATGATGCCTGGCTGTGGCAGTCTCTATGCCTAGGTTGAAAAAGGGTAAAAGCTAGTCTTATTGGTTATAATGAAACAACTGTTGCCCTTTTTGAAGAAAATCCACCATCACACAACTGTCCACTTTCTGCCTCAAATGTTGATGTTTGGAGATATGTTTTTTCCTATCTATTAGAGACTTGCTGCTTCTCAGACACCAAAAGGCTATAATACAGCTGGTTCTTCTCCAATATGAAACTGTGCTGTAATACTGGACACAGCTTGTCCTTCTCTAATGTGAAACTCTGCCACCAGAGAGTAGTTGTGCAAACCTAAATCTGTCCATGGAAATGTCTTGTTGCTGGGCAACACTTCCTTCATGGCATCACATTGTGCCAGGGGTAGAACATCTAACAAACAAACAGGAAGGAGGCTGAGGACACGTTGCCCAGAGTAACCACAGAACTACCCTAACCTATGAGTTCACACTGACACTGTTCTAACTGATATGAGTTCACACTGACACTGTTCTAACTGATATGAGCTACACCACAGCTGTTCTAACTGATATGAGCTACACCACAGCTGTTCTAACTGATATGAGCTACACCACAGCTGTTCTAACTGATATGAGCTACACCACAGCTGTTCTAACTGATATGAGCTACACCACAGCTGTTCTAACTGATATGAGCTACACCACAGCTGTTCTAACTGATATGAGCTACACCACAGCTGTTCTAACTGATATGAGCTACGCCACAGCTGTTCTAACTGATATGAGCTACGCCACAGCTGTTCTAACTGATATGAGCTACGCCACAGCTGTTCTAACTGATATGAGCTACGCCACAGCTGTTCTAACTGATATGAGCTACACCACAGCTGTTCTAACTGATATGAGCTACACCACAGCTGTTCTAACTGATATGAGCTACACCACAGCTGTTCTAACTGATATGAGCTACACCACAGCTGTTCTAACTGATATGAGCTACACCACAGCTGTTCTAACTGATATGAGCTACACCACAGCTGTTCTAACTGATATGAGCTACACCACAGCTGTTCTAACTGATATGAGCTACACCACAGCTGTTCTAACTGATATGAGCTACACCACACTGTTCTAACTGATATGAGCTACACCACAGCTGTTCTAACTGATATGAGCTACACCACACTGTTCTAACTGATATGAGCTACACCACAGCTGTTCTAACTGATATGAGCTACACCACAGCTGTTCTAACTGATATGAGCTACACCACACTGTTCTAACTGATATGAGCTACACCACAGCTGCCAACAGATATTCTGAGCTGTTGCCCTTGTTGCATTCCACATACTGTCAAGTAAAAGTCTGATGTTGGGCAATACCACAGAAACATTATGGGCCTAAATGTACTCTAATTGTACAGTAAGGTTAAGCTACCCTGGTAATTGATCAAGGTCAGCCACAGCCCCATACGATCTGGAGTCTGAAGGACAAGGACTGCATTCAGTAGCCTTTGTAACATTAACATGCCTGTGTAGCATTTGCCAGCAGCATACCACCCTGCATCCCATGGCTAGCTTGCTTCTAAAGCTAAGCAGTGTTGGTCCTGGTCAGTCCCTGGATGGGAGATCAGATGCTGCTGGAAGTGGTATTGGAGGGCCAGTGGGAAGCACCCTTTCCTCTGGTCTAAAAAAAAAAGATTGAAAAGGTGATTGTCCTGTGTAGGGTGCTGTCTTTTGGATGGGACGTTAAACGGGTGTCCTGACTCTCTGTGGTCACTGAAGATCCCATGACACTTATCATAAGAGTAGTGCTGTTAACCCCGGTGTCCTGACTCTCTGTGGTCACTAAAGATCCCATGGCACTTCTCATAAGAGTAGGGCTGTTAACCCCGGTGTCCTGGCTAAACTCCCAATCTGGCCTTCATACTATCATGGCCACCTAATCATCACTAGTTTACATAAGGCTCATTCCTCTCCCTGATAACTATTCCCCAGGTTGTTGCTGTAAATGACAGTGTTCTCAGTCAACTTACCTGGTAAAATAAAAATGCCTCTCTAATGTGCAAAATAAGCAATAATTTCTCTACAATATTCAGCATGATGCAACCGTCCTGGTTAGGATGAACATTCGGGTGGATTTACAGCATTCCTTTTCTTTAAAAAAAAAAGTCAAAGTACAAAGTTCCTAAATATGGCTGTTGTTTTGGCCTCTGAAAAACACTTGCATGAGCCAGCAGAGCACATGAACACGCACACATACACACACTGTGGTGGGTAGAACAAGGCCTCTCACAGGTTCAGTACTGGCCTGTGATGAAAAGGCTTCTTCAGTGCTGACTGGGACATGCCAATAAAATGTAATCATAATTATCTCACTACAGGAAAGAGAGAGGTGGAAGTGGCCAGATAATTCTACATCAACAGGCTCTTAGTCCTATATAGGTGTGTGTGTGTAGCATAAAGGTGTGTGTGTTTGTGGCATAAAGGTAGGTGTGTGTGTGTGTGTGAGCGCTGCCAGGAGGCAGGTCAGGGAGTGGCTAAACTAATAGGTCAGCCCTAACGGTCCAGGCTGAACTAAACAGGAGTTTCAAAACCATTGAAATGATTTGTTATATAAGAACTTGGCTAAGGTGCCTGAGCAGGCCTGCACTGTTTGAGGCTCACTTTCCCTCACACACTAGTTCTTCATTTGTAGGGGTCAGATTATCTGAATCTCTGTCTAATACCTATGTAACGAATTAACCTATGTAATGAATGTGTATAATGTTGGCAAAGGCGCAAAAATATATTTTCTAAATCAAACTGAACCTAAACGTGTCATCCTCTTCATATGCTTTTTCAATCCCTCGGTTAGCACGTGAATAAAATATAAAACTGCAATACTGCCTTTGTCAATGTGTTTCCACCCGTTACCTCAATTTAAACTTCCACGTGAAACGTGAAATGTGGAAGAGGGCCATCCTCCCCCACCCTGGCCCTCCCCTTTCACCCCCAGATGGGGCACACCGAAGGGGGTAGGGGGTGGAGGGATACACACGCGCCACTGAGCTGTTCATTCAGACAGAAATGACATCATTGTCATGTTTGTGTGTTTAAGGGCAGTGAGCAGGCTCCAATCAGCCTATAAACCAATAGTTCATTCAGCCCTTCACAGGCTCAAACTCATGAATACTAATAACACACAGCTGCATCACTCTGGCCTTACCTCAAGAGGGAAAATATCTCCAGAAATTAATACATTAGTGCTCTGTCTATTTAATAACCAAAGCATTAGCATTAATATATGTAATTAACTGAACATTCTGATTTGTGAAAACAATAGATGCATAACCTTTTTGGGACTCTCTGGGACTGTTTTGTTATTGGGGATTTCTCCACCATGTGGGTAGAATGGTGTACACAACAATCACACTATGTTGACTAATACATTTGTATGTTGGAATTAGACTACAGCAACAAAAACTAGCTTTTTTCTAAATACAAACACCTATATTAAATGTAAATGTAAATGTATATTAATTCCATTTCTCCTAAAACAATAACGTTCATTCTAAAATAAGATGGCTGGGTCATGACCCAACCTTATAAAACAACAACAAACATGTATCCTGGGATGAAAGTAGCAAGCGCTCTACCACCTCAATAATAGTCATTCTCATGATACAAAGCCACGATGTCAATGAATGGGTGTTGAATTGAGCCGCAAAATAGGCTACAATACCGAGCAAAGCAGTCACATAACCCACCCCACAACTCTAATCAAACGTTTACTTTTATATCAATGGGATCATTAGCAATTTAGGAAATAGCCTCGCTTACTACAGAATAAGCAACTGTGTTGGTTATCAAGCTCGTGACACAGGCCTTGACAGGAAATAAATAGGGAGACATTTTTGGTGCCACATGCATACTTCGACTGTTCTATAATCATGCATTTCTCACATACATCCTGCCAAATAACGTATTCATTCAATTATACAATTATTTGAATTGACCTTTATAGGCATAACTAGGCTGTAATTTACTGTCGCCTACTGTATTTGAATATCCTAAAACGCCACAACGTGACAGCGAGCAGGTGGTCGTGATGTGTCAAAATCAAGGTGACATCTGGCTTAAGATAATGCCATGCAAGAGCAGGGGTTCAGAGTGAGTTTCCTTAATGTAACTATTCTGTTGCAACGGTCATTTTTGTATCATATCTGAAACAATAAAATGGAGCTATTAAGTAGCCTAATGAATGGTAACTTTAGCAACAATGTATCACCCACCTGAGCGACTTTATGTCGGCCATATTGACAGCTGATCAACGCTTCCTAAAAAAATATTCTCTATTTGTAGTTGGGCTCAAATCCATATAAAAAGCGAATTAGGTGATCTCTATGGACAGTTTTCCATACCACCCGATGTCTATAATCTTCCAGTTTCTTTTATGACAGTGAAAATAAAGTGCTACGTTTGCTGGCTAGCGCTTCTCTTCCATGTCAAACTCGTTCTCGCTGAAGGAAATGTGTGCAATCGTAAATAAAAAAAACGAGTCTGCTTCTCTTTTGCATGTCACCACGATGCATGCAATGTCATAATCCGACCGAACAGGATGTGAACATATTTATCTAGCTGTAACCCGACTAAACACTGTTCTCACTGTTTACTGCACTTCTATTTTGTTGATTTCGCATTCTGATTTTTGTCCATCCCGCCGAATCTCGCGTCCAGCCTCCTTCTAGAAGAGTCTTTCAATCTGCGCAGGCGGCCTCGCACCTGATTGGTCAGAATCGGGGGAGCGCTCCAAAACGCGCCTGTTGCGTTGAGCGCAAATGAACCTGGTAATATTAATACGACAATATTGTCATCACATAGGATTCATTGTGCCATTGCAATCATCCGGAGGATGGTGACAAAATATATGATTTTATATTTTTTGTCCGTTGATTCTACAATCCTCACACAATGTTGTTGTCAAAACGAGCCGATTATGGACGTTTTTATAACAAAACAATTTAACAATAACAACAAAACAGTATGCCTTCTGTAGTACAATTAACAGATCCTGGCACACAGAGTACCTAGTGTATGTATGACATCAGCCGTGGAATGACAGCTCTATTTAAAACGGCGTTCTGCTGCCCCCTTGTGTACAAATACTTTGTGACGTTACATAATCTGAGTACGGTAAACCTACATGAACAATGCATTCGGGAAGTATTCAGGCCCCTTCACCTTTTGCACATTTTGTTACGTTAGTCTTATACTAAAATATATATATATATTTCCTTCATCAATCTCAATACTCCATAAAGACAAAGCGAAAACAGCTTTTTTTTTTTACATTTGCACATTTATAAAAAATATAAACAGATACTTTATTTACATAAAGTATTCAGACCCTTTGCTATGATACTCGAAATTGAGCTCAGGTGCATCCTGTTTCCATTGATCATCCTTGAGATGTTTCTACAACTTGATTGGAGTCCAACTGTGGTAAATTCAATTGATTGGACATGATTTGGAAAGACACACACCTGTCTATATAAGGTCCCACAGTTGACAGTGCATGTCAGAGCAAAAACTAAGCCATGAGGTTGAAGGAATTGTCCGTAGAGCTCAGAGACAGGATTATGTCGAGGCACAGATCTGGGGAAGGGTACCAAAACATTTCTGAAGCATTGAAGGTCCCCAAGAACACAGTGTCCTCCATCATTCTTAAATGGAAGAACTTTGGAACCACCAAGACTCTTCCTAGAGCTGGCCACCCGGCCAAACTGAGCAATTGGGGGAGAAGGGCCTTAGTCAGGGAGGTGACTAAGAACCCAATTTTCACTCTGACAGAGCTCCAGAGTTCCTCTGTGGAGATGGGAGAACCTTCCAGAAGGACAACCATCTCTCCAGCACTCCACCAATCAGGCCTTTATGGTAGTGGCCAGACGGAAGCCACTCCTCAGTAAAAGGCACATGACAGCCCGCTTGGAGTTTGCCAAAAAGCACCTAAAGGACTCTCAGGCCAGGAAAAACAAGATTCTCTGGTCTGATGAAACCTAGATTGAACTCTTTGGCCTGAATGCCAAGTGTCATGTCTGGAGGAAACCAGGCACTGCTCATCACCTGGCCAATACCATCCCTACGGTGGAAAGTGGTGGTAGCATCATGCTGTGGGGATGTTTTTCAGCGGCAGGGACTGGGAGACTAGTCAGGCTCGAAAGATGAACGGAGCAAAGTACAGAGATCCTTGATGAAAACCTGCTCCAGATCTCTCAGGACCTTAGACTGGGGCAAAGGTTCACCTTCCAACAGGATAACGACCCTAAGCACACAGCCAAGACAACGCAGGAGTGGCTTTGGTACAAGTCTCTGAATGTCCATGAGTGGCCCAGCCAGAGCCTGGACTTGAACCCGACTCGAACATCTCTGAAGAGACCTGAAAATAGCTGTGCAGTGACGCTCCCCATCCAACCTGACAGAGCTTGAGAGGATCTGCAGAGAAGAATGGGAGAAACTTTACAAATACAGATGTGCCAAGCTTGTAGCATCATACCCAAAAAGACTCGAGGCTGTAATAGCTGCCAAAGGTGCTTCAACAAAGTACTGAGTAAAGGGTCTGAATACTTATGTGAATGTGATATTTCAGTGTTTCATTCTTAATAAATTTGCATGGGGTATTGTGTGTAGATTGATGAGTGGATTTTTTTTCACCCATTTTAGAATACGGCTGTAAAATAACAATGTGGAAAAAGTGAAGGGGTCTGAATACTTTCCAGTCACTGTATGTTGGATCCAGTTTTAAAGTGGATATATACCAATTTCTTAAGCCATGTGTTTAACTAGCTAATTTATTACAATACACATGCCTACTTTGGGTGAGCTTTATCTCAATAGATATCCACCCATAGGCTTAAATAGAAAGGCCACTATTATGGCCATGGGAAGAACCAGTCAGTATGACTGTAGTTACATGGAAAGAAGGGCGGTATGTTTCATCATGAACATTCATTCATAAAGCGACGATAAGAAGGTTAGTTTTATCCACTGGTACCGGTAGAGGAAATATCTGACAGGTGAGTCAATATTTCCTGAAGAGGGAGGCAGGGCCAAGAATAGTTCCTTGGCAGACGTCCACTTTCCTGGAGCACTTTAATGCTGACCTCAAGGTACCGCTGCAGCTTGCAGGACTGCTCTCTTCCTGTCACCAAGCCTCCTGTCAGGGAGAGGTCAACCTTCACAGTTATGATATAAGTACCGCCAAGCATGTAGAGACAATTTCAAGAATGGAAGGGACACCTGCTAGATAGGACTTGGACATCCATGTGCTCTAACTATCAAAGAATAGAATTACAGAATATAAATAACATAAGACTAGACCATAATATAATATATTTATAATACAATACAATTGAGTAGAATAGAACAAAAGTTACAAGAAATGACCAAACAGGCAGACAGACCTTTAATTAATAGCCATTAAAGATGACGCTCTACATACATGCAGTGGGCTGTTGACCTTGTGTCGACGACACAGTCATTTCACATGTAACAAGGTGGTTTAGGTTGTGGCCTTGCCCACGTTCCACCGCTAGGGGAGGGTACTGTTTGCTAATGTTTCCACCTAAATGTTTTCATCCCGTGACTCATTTCATTTGAATTTGCAGCACAAACGTCTAGATGTATCCTGTTTCGAGCTACCCCTCCACTGAAGCTCGGAGTGGATGGTAGAAAGTACACGCTTTACCTTTGAGTACGTTTCTCATAGTTGAGTCAAACTCACCGGATTTTGTCCTCGTTTTTTACTAACACATTCATTTGCCTTCAGCGCGACACGTCATTGGAGTTAGTTGGAGGTATGTTTACACCTATACGTTTCTGAAATGTTGTCGTACAAGATGTCTTTGCAACTCACCGCATATCATTGCCTCAATATCGTTGTGCCATCTACAGCCCTAAAACTGTTAAATTGTGTCATTACGTAACTTTTTATTCAGTTAGAAATGTCTGTTCGGTAACTGAAAGTAACAGCAACTTACAGGACCCGGTTTCCCAAAAGCATCGTAAGGCTAAATTCTTGAGATGCTTTTGGGAAACCGAGCCCAGCGCTCTCTCTTTAACTAACGTTTTTCAACTAACAAACACACTTTTTTAAAGTCCTGGGTGTATTCATTACACACACATGTGATCTTATGACTTTCCTACTTAATTTAAAGGTTCAATAAAAAATTACGCCGATTCTGTTGCAAAAAGTTTTTTAAACGAAAGTAAACGGAACGAAACGGAGGGACCGACCAAAACAATGCAACTGTTTGGACTAATAATTATACTCTTATTCTTTTCTGTCTGTCTGTTCATGTAACGTTACTTTTCCACTTGTAATTTCACGTCAGTACAGTGTTCTCTGTTGAGATTGAGACTTCACTCTTGCTATGATGGGACTGTATGTAGGCTAAAATGTAACAACTAGTAAGTTTAAATGTATTCAACATTCTGGCCTGTAAGGAACGTTTCCACGATTTTGCAGGCATTCGTTTCAGGCTGTACCAATGACTTGTGTATTACAGCCTGATTAATCAGAGTTTTGCCTAACCAGCAGTCCAGTCCAGACGCCTCAGTCCTCCACCTTTAACAAACACAACACTGGCTGTCTGGTCACAGCCGGTAGATGAACCGACTACCATAATACACAGAGACAAACTCACATTATGTCTCATAAAGCTCTACTTCTCAGGATTGGGAATTATGGCTGTAAACGGCACCACTGAGAAGTAACAGACCAGAACTTAATGAGTAAAACTATTTGAACACTGGAGCATTTTAAATCTGCAAATAGGCCAAAAGTTGAATGATGAATATCTCTGAAAATCTAGAAGTGACATTGGTGTATTGAGACTGGTGGATCTACCACACAGCAGTCATTTTAGGGTGTGTTTCCTACTTGAGCCCCCCCCCCCCCATTCAATGTAATGTTGTAGCTTACTGTTATGGTTGGTTATTTTCAGATAGACCAGGCAAACAGGAAATACAAAACCAGTTTAAATGTAATTGTATTCAACATTCTGGCTTGTAGGGAACATTTACAGGATTTTGCAGGCATTTGTCTCAGGCTGTAAAAACCAATGAATTGGGCATCACAGCCTGATTAATCAGACTAGTTAGGCACACGCTAGGCTAGTCTCACACCTCCCTTTTTTAGAGAGAAACCTTTCATTATCAATTCCTCCCTGGGAGGATGTTTGTCTATTGTAGATTAGTGTCTCGGTGCTAATTTATAGCCCACAGGCTAACGGTAGTCGGCCCTTTAGAAATAATCCATACTGTTGCATAACAAATAGCCTAGATCTCTCACCAATTAAACAACATGTTGGTCTGTCTGTAAAAAATACCATTGATAAAGCTCCTATTGTGCCTATTTCCATGGCCATTCTTTCATACCAGCAGAGAAGAGGACACCCCTGTTTAGGTAGGCTATGTCCCCCAATGTCTACACAGCTTACTGACTGGGTTCATGCCACGCCTGGTTGCTCTTTCACTTCTGTTTATCAAGAGTTTCCTGACCTCTAGGTCTAACCGCTGACAAGACACGGTGTGCTGCTGAGACTCCTACAAATGATGCCGTTCAGATTGTTCAACATCCTTGGAGGATGTCCAGAAGGCAAGGATGTGTCTGAACAAACCAGGAAGAGGAGGGCTATTTCTGGTTGTAACATTGAGCTTGTCAGCACAAGTTAATTCAAGGCCAGTGTTGTAACTAAGCCTACGACATCTGACAATCACCAGTGAATGTGTTTTTGTTGTAGAATGTGAGGATTCATTTTCTTTTTGATGTATTTAGTGACCTAAATCCCCTGAACACACATTTAGGCTAAAGTCTGATTTCCCCCTATGTGATTGTTCGTGTGAATCACTGTAATATGGGTTTGAGGTTGCGGATTCGTCAAGAAGTTATATTCTGCATTCCAAATGAAGGAGTGTGCTATAGATTAGACTGCGGGTAGTTTATTTTTCTTTTGAACAAAAGTATTTCTGGAATGTTAAAACGTGGATTTTGCCTGGTGACCCACAGTCATTTTGCCAGGCTTGCATAGATGTGAATTTGAATTGAGTTTGGAACTGACGATCCCTGCACTTGTGCATTTTAACAGGCTTTCTCCCTTGATGTCTACTACGTGAGTTGAATTAGATCTCTCGACTCGGGACATTCAGTACAGCACAGTTAAACTAACTCTATCAGCATGGTATAGCCTACACCGAGCACACAATGCCAGGGTCTGAAAGAAATGACTTAACATGTTAGCTGACCTCACTCGGAAACAAAGGCTCGGTCACAGCGTCGCGCCACCAAACAAAGAGCTTTGTTTCTAAGATAACAGACATGACATAATCAGCATGTAAACGTTAACAAATCTGAACATGAAGAAAATACATTTCATTGAGGTTGCATTTGTAATTTCTCCATATCATTTCAAGGCATCATTTAAGCTATGATTGAGACCTGATGAAATTCTGCTTTCTCAATAAGTTCTTCAAGATGACTTCCATATAGGCTACTACGACCTCTGTAGAGAGTGGTCTCTATAATGGCCCTCTTCCTGTCTTGGTGGTCCCACTGTGCAGCTTCCTAAAAGTCTCTTACTAGCCTGTGTGCCTCAACCTTCCGCTGACTCGTTGAAGTTTATCTATAGGGTGGGAGGGAGTGGAGAGAGGGAATAAGAGGGGAGAGAGGGAATAAGAGGGAAGAAGGTCATGCAGTTCTGGTTCTGCCTATTGGGAGAGAGAGGGTGGGGTAGGAAGGGATTGTAGGCATGTGGTGAAGAGAAGGAGAGGTGGATAGTAGTGAAAATGTAGAGGTGAGATGAGTTGGTGGATAATAGTGAGGGAAAGAATTGAACAGGTCAGAGTGGCCGTGTAGGCCAAGTGGAAAGAATTGAACAGGTCAGAGTGGCCGTGTAGGCCAAGTGGAAAGAATTGAACAGGTCAGAGTGGCCGTGTAGGCCAAGTGGAAAGAATTGAACAGGTCAGAGTGGCCGTGTAGGCCAAGTGGAAAGAATTGAACAGGTCAGAGTGGCCGTATAGGCCAAGTGGAAAGAATTGAACAGGTCAGAGTGGCCGTATAGGCCAAGTGGAAAGAATTGAACAGGTCAGAGTGGCCGTATAGGCCAAGTAGAAAGAATTGAACAGGTCAGAGTGGCCGTATAGGCCAAGTAGAAAGAATTGAACAGGTCAGAGTGGCCGTATAGGCCAAGTAGAAAGAATTGAACAGGTCAGAGTGGCCGTATAGGCCAAGTAGAAAGAATTGAACAGGTCAGAGTGGCCGTATAGGCCAAGTAGAAAGAATTGAACAGGTCAGAGTGGCCGTATAGGCCAAGTAGAAAGAATTGAACAGGTCAGAGTGGCCGTATAGGCCAAGTAACAAGTGAGAGACTAAAGGGGAGTGTAGCAGGGGGAGGCTCGGCAGGGTAGCCTAATGTCTGTCTGCCCAGGATGATATGAGCCTGCTGTTGATGTTGCTGCTCACTGACCCCAGTGTGGTTTCTCCTCTGTCACGCTAGCTGCTAGAACCAGCAAGTCCCTCCACAACTGCTGAGGATCCATTTGACAGTGCTCTGCAATCAGCTCCACACAGGATCAATGTGTGGTGGCTAAGCTTGGGGTTTATTCAGGTGGTTGAAACGTTAAGAGGGTTGTAAGGTAGAAATGTAACATGATAGAGCAGGTATGCTCATTCTCTTATATGGAATTTAGAGCAGTATCCTTTCTTTAGAGTACATTTCTATCTATAATCTAATCACTCTCATCTCTTGTACACAGCAGTGAACCGGGATGGTCCAGTCGTCAATGTGAGCTCGGTCCAGGACCGGACGCTGTGTAGGAGTGCTGAGGGGCTTGACCTCTGACCTAAGCTGTGACCTGTTGACCCTTAAACCTCTGAACTCTGACCGCTCCAGCTCAGGATGGAGGAGCAGTCCAGCTGCCCCAATGTCAGCATCCCCTGCTACAATGAGCAGAGGGACAAGAAGAAGCGCTACACTGTAAGTCATGAGTTTAGTACACTCTCAGTCGGAATTAGATAAAACGTTGCGGGCTTGGGGGGAAAATAACCCCTGGTTACCTTGGTTTCACAGCAAAAAGTTGAATTTTTCAAACACGTATTTTTTTTTCTCCTTGTTTTAGTCAATTAGAAAAAAAGTACAAAATGTCTAAAGATTACTTTTCAACATTGCCTCCTCCCGAGCTTGCTCATTACTTAGAAAAATGTAAGAGAGGGACCTACCAAATGCCCCTTTTCATTATGGCGCTAGCAGTCATGTGAGTGCTAGCACGCTACCAACCAGAACATTAAGCTAGCCAGATCACAACTTAGGTCAGAGGTCAAGCCCCTCAGATGAAGCAGATGCTAAACTACAGGACTGTTTTGCTAGCACAGACTGGAATATGTTCTGGGATTTTTCCGATGGCATTGAGGAATACACCACATCAGTCACTGGCTTTATCAATAAGTGCATCAAGGATGTGTGTGTGTCCCCCCCCCCCCCCCCCCCCCCACAGTGACTGTACATACATACCCCAACCAGAAGCCATGGATTACAGGCAACATTTGCACTGAGCTAAAGGGTAGAGCTGCCGCTTTCAAGGAGCGGGACTCTAACCTGGAAACTTATAAGAAATTCCACTATGCCCTCCGACGAACCATCAAGCAGGAAAAGCATCAATACAGGACTAAGATCGAATCGTACTACACCGGCTCCGAAGCTCGTTGGATGTGGCAGGGCTTGCAAACTATTACAGACTACAAAGGGAAGCACAGCCGAGAGCTGCCCAGTGACACGAGCCTACCAGACGAGCTAAATTACTTCTATGCTCGCTTCGAGGCAAGTAACACTGAAACATGCAAGAGAGCATCAGCTGTTCCAGATGACTGTGTTATCGCGCTCTCCGCAGCCGATGTGAGTAAGACCTTTAAACAGGTCAACATTCACAAGGCCGCTGGGCCAGATGGA
Source organism: Salmo trutta (assembly GCF_901001165.1). Lineage (NCBI taxonomy): Eukaryota > Metazoa > Chordata > Actinopteri > Salmoniformes > Salmonidae > Salmo > Salmo trutta. Next base: position 13,103,253 of record NC_042958.1, on the reverse strand, counting down.
TTACCAGGATGTGTACTCCGAGCATGTGCTGACCAACTGGCAAGTGTCTTCACTGACATTTTCAACCTCTCCCTGTCTGAGTCTGTAATACCAACATGTTTCAAGCAGACCACCATAGTCCTGGTGCCCAAGCACACTAAGGTAACCTGCCTAAATGACTACCGATCCGTAGCACTCACATCTGTAACCATGAAATGCTTTGAAAGGCTGGTCATGGATCACATCAACACCATCATCCCAGAAACCCTAGACCCACTCCAATTTTGATACCGCACCAACAGATCCACAGATGATGCAATCTCTATTGCACTCCACACTGCCCTTTCCCACCTGGACAAAAGGAACACCTATGTGAGAATGCTGTTCATTGACTACAGCTCAGCGTTCAACACCATAGTGCCCTCAAAGCTCATCACTAAGCTAATGACCCTGGGACTAAACACCTCCCTCTGCAACTGGATCCTGGACTTCCTGATGTGCCGCCCCCAGGTGGTAAGGGTAGGTATTAACACATCCGCCACGCTGATCCTCAACACAGGGGCCTCTCGAGTGCGTGCTCAGTCCCCTCCTGTACTCCCGGTTCACTCATGACTGCACGGCCAGGCATGACTCCAACACCATCAAGTTTGCTGGTGACACAACAGTGGTAGGCCTGATCACCGACAACGATGAGACAGCCTATAGGGAGGAGGTCAAGAGACCTGACCGTGTAGTGACAGGATAACAACCTCTCCCTCAACGTGATCAAGACAAAGGAGATGATTGGACTACAGGAAAAGGAGGACAGAGCACACCCCCATTCTCGTCAACGGGGCTGTAGTGGAGCAGGTTGAGAGCTTCAAGTTCCCTCGTGTCCACATCACCAACAAACTAACATGGTCCAAGCACACCAAGACAGTTGTGATGAGGGCACGACAAAACCTATTCCCCCTCAGGAGACGGAAAAGATTTGGCATGGGTCCTCAGATCCTCAAAAGGTTCTACAGCTGCACTATCGAGAGCATCCTGACAGGTATGTCAACTGCTCGGTCTTCGACCGCAAGGCACTACAGAGGGTAGTGTGTACTGCCCAGTACATCACCGGGGCCAAGCTTCCTGCCATCCAGGACCTCTATACCAGGCGGTGTCAGAGGAAGGCCCTAAAAATTGGCAGACTCCAGCCACCCTAGTCATAGACTGTCCTCTCTGCTACTGCACGGCAAGCGGTACCGGTGCGCCAAGTCTAGGTCCAAGACGCTTCTAAACAGCTTCTACCCCCAAGCCATAAGACTCATGAACATCTAATCAAATGGCTACCCAGACTATTTGCACCCCTCCTACCCCCGCTGCTGCTACTCTCTGTTATCATCTATGCATAGCCACTTTAATAACTCTACCTGCATGTACATAATTACCTCGACACCGGTGCCCTGCACATAAACTAACCATTTAAGGTATTTTCTGAACTGCATTGTTGGTTAAGGGCTTGTTAGTAAGCATTTCACTGTCTCTTGTATTCGGTGCATGTGACAAATACAATTTCATTTGATCAACACAAACAGACTATACAGCTACAATAGTGAGTGGAGTTAGAAATGGACTATACTAAACAAGTGAAATGTTTGTGGAAAACATAGCTATGTGTAGCCTACTTGGACACTGGGTCCCCACAATTTGCCACTCGCCCACACCGAATATCCTGAAGCCACAGGGCTCTTCTTGCAGGCTTCATTTCCCTACGTGGGAGCTTTGTGAACCTTAGGTCGGGATTTCTGACCTGGTTACATGTACGTTGAACCAACACAGCAATTTTTCTGCATTTGTTTTGTTATTTCTGTATAACAAAAAAATCTACGACGAAGTTGGCTCTTTTACAATGGGGAAGAATGTTTGTGGGCGTGGTTGAGGGGCATTCCTTCTTATGACGTGAATATCGACTGAGTATTAAGCTTGTCGAATGCTTCCCAGTCTAAACAGTTTGCATATATTCTGACAAAATGCTGTGCTATTTTTGTTTGTGGTGGTGTTGAGGCAAGTTGAAGTTCGGTAGCCGACATCTACGCCCCTTCGTCGGTCCACAGTACTACTCATAGTAGGAGAGGGAACTATGGACGGGATTCTTTAATGAAGTTTGTTGTCATTCAACGTGAGTCGATTATACACATTTTAACTTGAGAAATACTGCACCAAACATCTTAGTTAGATGTAAAATTGTGCGACTAAGACCTCTTCTGCAAAAACGTCAAAATGATTTAAAGACATCTTAGATTAATTCTGACTATTTTGAGGAACTGTACACTGGCTATGTTGTTGCTACGGTGTTTCAAGAGGGACAAACAGTAATATTGCTGCTTTTTTTCTCGTTTTTCAACCGAAGGTCTTTTTAAGGGAGTATGCGAGATACAAACTTTTGCTTCGCCTAGCCGAGTTCTGCTAGGAGCAAGACAAACCTAGTATGGGGATGCCTTTATAGTGTTATTGCAGACTGCATTATTACAGTATCTATAGAAAGTAGGGCATCATGTCTTTTGTCTAGATTTATACTAAAATGTGTTTTTCCCCCCCACATTTGTCCAGGTTTACAAAGTGATGGTCAATGTAGGAAGACATGAGTGGTTTGTCTTCAGGCGATACGCAGAGTTTGACAAGCTCTACAACACAGTAAGTGGATTTACTTTTTTTTATTTCCTCTTCGGAGGACAAATATATTTATTTTTTACAGCTTTTCTGCTACATATACACGTAAGTGGAAGTGTTACTGTGTAATAAATACATGTTGTAATAAGACTGCAGGCTTCCTTTCTTACTAAACCTTTTCATCAGAGATCAGCTGACTGAACTGGGCCAAGCTCGGTTTTTATCAAAACAGAATCCCTTATCAGATGTTTGAACTTTGAAGGTCGTAGCTTTTTTTTCAAGGGGTTAGCTCTTTTGTTTTGACTCAAGGAGGTGAAACCTGTGGAGTTGATGTTGTAAGACGTGTTAATGACATTTCACACATGTTATATTACTCACTGTATTTAGACTCTCTTACTGTGGATTTGTGTATAGTTGACATTTAGAAAATCAGGTAATTCAACTCTCATGATTGGGGTAGAGATGGAGAGCAAATGTGGTCCCCATGACCTACCTATCCTTATCTTTGATATAATCTGATTTGTCTGTCTTTTCGTTTTGTGCAGTTGAGGAAACAGTTTCCATCTTTGAACTTGAAAATCCCACCCAAGAGAATATTTGGGGACAACTTTGACCCAGGTGACATTGATGAATCTGTCATTGTCGGGTAAAAGTACAGTACACTACCTGTAACTGCACTTTTTAGTAGGTCAGAAATCAATACATGCCCCTCTGTTCTCCACTGTACTTCAGCCCAGTAATTTGTTTGATTTTAAATGTTTAACAAATTAGATCATGTACACATGACAAACTGGATTATGGATGATATGAAACTAAACCAGAACAACTAAGTGATTTTGTGTCTAGAAATTGTCTTTCATTTGTGAATACAGGGTCAATATTAAATATACTATTTATAACATTTTCCATTTCTTTTATTAGAGTTTATCATGCAAAGAAGAACAGGTTTACATGAGTTCATTCAGAGACTGGTCTCACATCCTCAGCTCAGAAACCAGTAAGTATTCTACAACTGACTTTACGGTAAATTAATTTAAAAAATGACCCGATTATTGCACTGTACTCGGATGGTTTGACAAATCAATCTGTATCCAAGGTCAGTTCTGCGTTTTCTCCCCTAATGGGTCTGGTTAGGATCTGGGGATGATCAGCTGATCCTAGATCTGCGACGAAGGGAGAATCTAACTCTGTTTTATGGCAGTATCTCCTAACCCAGTGATGTTTAACATGGAGTCTAAAAGCAGCGCTTTTCTAACAGCTGTGGCTTTGTGTGTGTCTGTCAGACCCCTAACATGTGACCTCTCTCTCGCCAACGTTCTGACAGGCCTGATGTCAGAGCATTCCTGCAGATGGACAAATCTCAAAACTTCTCAGACCCATCAGAAGACGAAGATGACAAGGTAGGCGATGACAGGACAGTATGATGTCTGAGGGAAGGAGATATGACTCTTTCAAAGATTGAGCGGTCATGTCTTTCAAATGAAGAAATGTTGACTAACATCTCTGCTCTGATACAGCACAAATTAATACTTGAAGTATTCTATGTATTGGATATTGTATTTTCAATGTGTGATCATTGATTCCATTATACAACCGTAATAATGCAGCAAATTCATATATTGCATTATCAGCATTGTCATTCTGTACAGTATGTGTGGTTCAAACCCCTTGAGACTTCTGGCAGAATAAAGGTTTAGATCCTATGGCCTCGCTTTTTAAACCTGTGTTTTTAACATAATCGGTTCCATCTCTGGTTTACAGAACGGCTCTACCTCCAGAAATATTAACCTGGGACCATCTGGAAATCCACAGTAGGTTATACAGTCTCACATTAAATTGAGGCCTGCAGATATTTCTGTTTTACCGGTGAAAATGTGTGTGCTTTCTGGATATCATTTTCCTCCAAGTAATCTTTGCAGGCCTTGTCATAGCCATTCATTTGTTCTAAAAATATATTTCTAGATACTTTTGTTTGCCAACCTTTTTTGTTTTCAACATTTCAGTGCAAAGCCCACAGACTTTGACTTTCTCAAAGTCATTGGAAAGGGGAGCTTTGGAAAGGTATGTGATTATGTATAATACAGTACATTATGCAGGGTTGCAAAATTCCGGGAACTTTAAATAAATACCCTGGTTTTCCAGAAATACTGGTTGGATGATTCTGGCATTCCTGCTTATTCCCTCCTGATTCTGGAATTCCTGCTTATTTCCTCCTGATTCTGGCATTCCTGCTTATTCCCTCCTGATTCTGGCATTCCTGCTTATTCCCTCCTGATTCTGGCATTCCTGCTTATTCCCTCCTGATTCTGGCATTCCTGCTTAATTCCCTCCTGATTCTGGCATTCCTGCTTAATTCCTCCTGATTCTGGCATTCCTGCTTAATTCCTCCTGATTCTGGCATTCCTGCTTAATTCCTCCTGATTCTGGCATTCCTGCTTAATTCCTCCTGATTCTGGCATTCCTGCTTAATTCCTCCTGATTCTGGCATTCCTGCTTAATTCCTCCTGATTCTAGCATTCTCCAAACAGGATTTCAGGAAAACCAGGGATTTTATTGAAAGTTTGGAGTTGTTTGATGAATTAAGGTCAATAATTAGTAAGGAACTCTCCTCACCTAGTTGTCTAGGTCTTAATTGAAAGGAAAAAACAAAAACCTGCAGACACTAGGCCCTCCATGGAATGAGTTTGACACTCCTGGTCTTGGGTCTTGAAGTAGGTCACTCAAAAGAGAAACTCACAGCAACACAAACAATGAATATTGGAACAATCAGGTATTTAGTTTGGTCTTTCCAGTGTGGTAACGAATACAGTTTTACTACTTTGTCTATTATTAGATTCCCTTTCTATTTGAGAAGTGATAGTCTTACAGTTCGGGATTTTCACTGCCTCATTGTTGGTACCGTATTGTCCCTGCTGTAATAACTGGGGGGGTTTAACAGCGAGTCCACCATGTTGTCTCTTCTCGCCCGCGTGAAGGTTCTCCTTGCTAAACGGAAACTGGACGGAAAGTATTACGCAATCAAGGTCCTGCAGAAAAGGGTCATCCTCAACAGGAGAGAGGTAATTTGTTCCAGAGTATTATTGAATTTGAAATGTTTCTTATTCTGTTTCTCGATGTTGGGTACGTTATTTGTAAGTTCACCCCAATAATAAAATGTTTCCTGTTTCCAACAGCAAAAACACATCATGGCGGAGCGCAATGTGCTACTGAAGAACATGAAACACCCTTTCCTGGTTGGCTTGCATTATTCCTTCCAGACGACTGACAAGTTGTACTTCGTCTTGGATTTTGTCAACGGGGGAGAAGTGAGTAGTTTCACTGATAATAGACACACACTGTTGAGTCACTGAGGTCAAAACACAGGAAACCTGCTAAAAAGCCCTGGGATATGAGCCCTGACCTGAGGGCAAGGACCCTTTATAAGCGTTGGGGCCGGTTCCACAGACCCAGATTAAATAGAATTTACATTGAAAGTTTATAGACAGTTGATACACTATCCAAACAGAATCTGTTGCGATCCACTCCCAACCCACCATTTGACAAGCACTGGTTTAAGCTGTACTCGTTTTAAGCTGTACTCGTTCACCTATACAGTTGATAAACTCATACATTTCGAAGCTCAACGCCTCCTTTTCAATAAAAGGAAGTGAGCAGTTGGTGAATGCTGAATTGCCACATCTGAATAAATGCCTCCTGGCCACTAGTGCAGCGTTGGCCAATGTAACTCTTATAAACATATTTATTAGCATTTCTATACATACCATTCTGGGACTGTCAAAAAGAGCCAAAACCAAGAGTGGTTCAGACAGCATATGGAAGGTTTGTAATGTTTCTCTAACATTGGTATAATGGCCAGTCTGTAAAAATATTTTGACTGTATTGAAATACAACAGATATCTTTACAAAAAGCTACAGAGGTCTATGGATATTCCAGATCTGAAGGCTATGTGCCTTAGCTAACGTCTCTGATTATCGTTGTCATCAGTATGTGCTTTAGCTGGGGGCACTATGCTAGATATCTCCTCCTAAATCACTGAATCTGAAAACTGGCAGTGTAGGTAGCTGGTGTTTTTCCAGGGAGCTGAGGCTAATCTCGTAGCTTCATGTCATGTTGATGCTTGTATTCAGGCACTCAGTTAATCCCCTCAACGTGCTGCTTGAGACAATTGTAATAGTGATGTGGAATTTACAGACAGGGCAGGAACTTTGACCCACGGCTGTGTGTCATGTCTTGGCTACAATTGTTAGCAACCTGGGCTAAATATTGTGGAAATACAGTGCCCTCCACTAATGTTGCCACCCTTGGTAAATATTAGCAAAATGTACTGTTAAAAAATATCTTTATTGTTTATCCTCTTGGTCTTTCATTAAAAAAAATCTAACCTTTAATTAAAGTTTAAAAAATGTAAAGAAAAAAATTATCATAAATATTTTTCTCAAATATGTGTGCCACAATTATTGGCACCTGTTCATTCAATACTTTGTGCAACCTCCTTTTGCCAAGATAACAGCTCTGAGTCTTCTCCTATAATGCATAATGAGGTTGGAGAACACATGGCAAGGGATCTTTCCTCCGTACAGAATCTCTCCAGATCCTTCCGATTCCGAGGTCCACGTTTTCTGTGGGGTTTAGGTCAGAGGACTGGGACGGCTATGGGATGGCTATGGTGAAACCTTGATTCTGCGGTCTGTGAACAGTTTTTGTATTGATTTTGAGGTGTGCTTTGGATCGTTGTCCTGCTGGAAGATCCAACCACGGCCCAGTTTAAGCTTCCTAGCAGAGGCATTCAGGTTTTGATTTAATATCTGCTGGTACATGATGGAGTCCATGATACCATGTATCCTAACAAGTTGTCCAGGGCCTTTGGAAGAAAAACAGCCACACAACATCAAAGATCCACCACCATACTTCACAGTGAGGATGAGGTGCTTTTCTGCATGGCTATCTTTCTGTCTACGCCTTGTTTGTTTCCAAAAAGCTCTATTTTGGTCTCATCTGACCATAGAACCCGGTCTCATTGAAAGTTCCAGTAACGTTTGGCAAACTGTAGGCGCTTGAGTTTGTTGTTTGATGACAGCAAAGGCTTTTTTATGGCAACCCTCCCAAACAACTTGTGGTTATGTAGGTGGTCATTTCTAGGGGTGCCAATAATTGTGGCACACATGTTTCGGAGAAAAATATTTATTTCATATGCATTTTTTTCAATAATTTTAATAACTTCAATTAAAGGTTTGATTTTTGTGAATATTTCGAATGAAAGACCTAGAGGATAATTGAATTTATTATTTTTTATTTTTTATTTACCTTTATTTAACTAGGCAAGTCAGTTAAGAACAAATTCTTATTTACAATGACGGCCTACCGGGGAACAGTGGGTTAACTGCCTTGCTCGGGGCAGATTGACAGATTTTTACTTTGTCAGCTCGGAGATTCGATCCAGAAACATTTCGGTTAACGCTGTAACCACAGCAAAGACATTTTTTTTCACAGCCCGGTGTCAATATTAGTGGTGGGAACTGTATCACGCCATGCTCCTATTGGTTCACCATGTCCTTTGGAACTGTCTCACTGTCCTCTATGATTCCAGCTCTTCTTCCATCTTCAAAAAGAACAGACCTTTCCGGAACCCAGAGCCAAGTTCTACATCGCAGAAATGGCAAGCGCACTGGGCTATCTGCATTCTCTTAATATAGTTTACAGGTACGTGGGTTGTTTGTGTGTATGTAACAATGTGTGTGGGCTTTGACTCTACAGGCTAACAGACCCAGGTTCAAATCCAGTTTGTGTTGCAAAGGCTGTATTGGATAAATGAGTCACCAATGTAGACCGGCTACCTGGGTGTCATTGCTCTGGTACACCAGCTGGCTGCTGGAGGTCTGTAGTAGAGAATCATCCTATGCTGTAAAACACGGTTTTCCACAATAACTATCCTGAATGAGCAGTGCATGCAACACACCCTTTACAATTATTGGGAAAGTCCCACTTCTAACGGCATCTTATGGTAAATCCCTGGAACTTTGGGAACATTTTTGAAGTGTTCCTATTTAAAGCCGTCCAAAGTAGTAATTTTCATTAAGTCAAACGTCACGGTTGCACGTGTATAATCATACATTAATTGACATGTGAGAGCAATTTTCCCTCAACAAGAACCTCAAGCCATCTACTCTGCCTGTGGTTTTAGTTTAGTGTAATGCTGGTTCTGTTAATCATGTACATTGTAATCAACTGGATCATGTCTGGATGCAAATCACTAAGATTAAATAACCCCTCTTTTGATTATTTGATTGTTTTGATACCCTCTGTTGCTGTTCAATTGGCCACTTTCCCAGAAGTAGTAAGATAATAGCCATTGTAATCCATTAAGCACAATTCTATTATCCAATAACAGTGACTTTGGATAATGAATGTTCATGAGATGTATTTTTTTCACAGGGATTTGAAGCCAGAAAATATCCTTCTCGACTCTGAAGTAAGTGTGACATCCTAACTCGGTTTGCAGTGCATAAGTAGTCTGTTCTATGTGGAGTAGCTTAGGGCTGTATTCATTACAACCTGCACTAGCAAACGTATGCAGTCTGTCTGTTTACAAACAGCTGTTCACTGGAACTGGAAGCATCCTCCCATGGCTGTAGTCTACCTGGTATTTTTACATTACCTCAAATAATTCTGCAATTCAATTTAACCTCAGTTAAAAGTTGTACTTTAGTAAAGCCCTTACTAAGTGTTGGCAGTGTTTACTACAAGTCAGTGGAACAAATTATGAATGTACCAAACAAACCAATCCAAGCATCTGTGGTAAAGCCTAATCCTTCACCAGCTGACACAAACGGCAGTTTCACTTTCAGTTTAAGTAGAGAATGCTTGTGATTTGATTATATTTTACTCGTTCCTGACCGGCCTTGTTGAGAAAGTGAGGAAATTTGTAAGTGGGCTACTCTGTCCAAAATTCCACAATGACAATAGATTATTTAGTACTGACTGAGGATAATGGGCCATCTGTGTGGCGAACAGTGTCTAAAATGTTCCCTGTCTCCCCTTCTTTAAAGGGACATATAGTTTTGACTGACTTCGGGTTGTGCAAGGAAGGCATTTCCCAAGCCGAGACGACAAGCACATTTTGTGGGACACCCGAGGTAACATTAAGCGTTTAGTGCAGTCGATTAATGCCGTGTCCTTTTTGCTGCCGTTTGGTTCACATGACATGTCACAATGTAGTGTCAAGTCACTACTAATTATTAACAAAGGAAATTGTACATAATGAAGAGAGAGGCATGAAAGTGGTTAATAATTTGACATGCCTGTCTCCATTTTAAGTGCCATATACAGTGAGGGAAAAAAGTATTTGATCCCGTGCTGATTTTGTACGTTTGCCCACTGACAAAGAAATGATCAGTCTATAATGTTAATGGTAGGTTTATTTGAACAGTGAGAGACAGAATAACAACAAAAATATTGAGAAAAACGCATGTCAAAAATGTTTTGCATTTTAATGAGGGAAATAAGTATTTGACCCCCTCTCAATCAGAAAGATTTCTGGCTCCCAGGTGTCTTTTATACAGGTAACGAGCTGAGATTAGGAGCACACTCTTAAAGGGTGTGCTCCTAATCTCAGTTTGTTACCTGTATAAAAGACACCTGCCCACAGAAGCAATCAATCAATCAGATTCCAAACTCTCCACCATGGCCAAGACCAAAGAGCTCTCCAAGGATGTCAGGGACAAGATTGTAGACCTACACAAGGCTGGAATGGGCTACAAGACCATCGCCAAGCAGCTTGGTGAGAAGGTGACAACATTTAGTGTGATTATTCGCAAATGGAAGAAACACAAAAGAACTGTCAATATCCCTCGGCCTGGGGCTCCATGCAAGATCTCACCTCGTGGAGTTGCAATGATCATGAGAACGGTGAGGAATCAACCCAGAACTACACGGGAGGATCTTGTCAATGATCTCAAGGCAGCTGGGACCATAGTCACCAAGAAAACAATTGGTAACACACTACGCCGTGAAGGACTGAAATCCTGCAGCGCCCGCAAGGTCCCCCTGCTCAAGAATACATATACATGCCCGTCTGAAGTTTGCCAATGAACATCTGAATGATTCAGAGGACAGCTGGGTGAAAGTGTTGTGGTCAGATGAGACCAAAATGGAGCTCTTTGGCATCAACTCAACTCGCTGTGTTTGGAGGAGGAGGAATGCTGCCTATGACCCCAAGAACACCATCCCCACCGTCAAACATGGAGGTGGAAACATTATGCTTTGGGGGTGTTTTTCTGCGAAGGGGACAGAACAACTTCACTGCATCATTTGACGGGGCCATGTACTGTCAAATCTTGGCTGAGGGAAGGAGGTTCTCACCCACGGCATTGAAAATGGGTCGTGGATGGGTATTCCAGCATGACAATGACCCAAAACACACGGCCAAGGCAACAAAGGAGTGGCTCAAGAAGAAGCACATTAAGGTCCTGGAGTGGCCTAGCCAGTCTCCAGACCTTAATCCCATAGAAAATCTGTGGAGGGAGCTGAAGGTTCGAGTTGCCAAACGTCAGCCTCGAAACCTTAATGACTTGGAGAAGATCTGCAAAGAGGAGTGGGACAAAATCCCTCCTGAGATGTGTGTAAACTTGGTGGCCAACTACAAGAAACGTCTGACCTCTGATTGCCAACAAGGGTTTTGCCACCAAGTACTAAGTCATGTTTTGCAGAGGGGTCAAATACTTATTTCCCTCATTAAAATGCAAGTCAATTTATAACATTTTTGACATGCGTTTTTCAGAATTTTTTTTGTTGTTATTCTGTCTCTCACTGTTCATATAAACCTACCATTAAAATGATAGACTGATCATTTCTTTGTAAGTGGGCAAACATACAAAATCAGCAGGGGATCAAATACTTTTTCCCCCCACTATACAGTACTATGTATAGAATGGGCATGAGTAATGTTTTCCAGGGCAGTGTATGTAATACGGCATAATAAGAACCTTTTAATCTCTAGAATAGGGTTGCAAAGCTACCAGTAATTTACCAAAGTTGCAATCTATAGTAACTCGGATAATATATACTTGAATAACTTTAAAAAAATATATATATATACACTGCTCAAAAAAATAAAGGGAACACTTAAACAACACATCCTAGATCTGAATGAAAGAAATAATCTTATTAAATACTTTTTTCTTTACATAGTTGAATGTGCTGACAACAAAATCACACAAAAATAATCAATGGCAATCCAATTTATCAACCCATGGAGGTCTGGATTTGGAGTCACACTCAAAATTAAAGTGGAAAACCACACTACAGGCTGATCCAACTTTGATGTAATGTCCTTAAAACAAGTCAAAATGAGGCTCAGTAGTGTGTGTGGCCTCCACGTGCCTGTATGACCTCCCTACAACGCCTGGGCATGCTCCTGATGAGGTGGCGGATGGTCTCCTGAGGGATCTCCTCCCAGACCTGGACTAAAGCATCCGCCAACTCCTGGACAGTCTGTGGTGCAACGTGGCGTTGGTGGATGGAGCGAGACATGATGTCCCAGATGTGCTCAATTGGATTCAGGTCTGGGGAACGGGCGGGCCAGTCCATAGCATCAATGCCTTCCTCTTGCAGGAACTGCTGACACACTCCAGCCACATGAGGTCTAGCATTGTCTTGCATTAGGAGGAACCCAGGGACAACCACACCAGCATATGGTCTCACAAGGGGTCTGAGGATCTAATCTCGGTACCTAATGGCAGTCAGGCTACCTCTGGCAAGCACATGGAGGGCTGTGCGGCCCCCCCAAAGAAATGCCACCCCACACCATGACTGACCCACCGCCAAACCGGTCATGCTGGAGGATGTTGCAGGCAGCAGAACGTTCTCCACGGCGTCTCCAGACTCTGTCACGTCTGTCACGTGCTCAGTGTGAACCTGCTTTCATCTGTGAAGAGCACAGGGCGCCAGTGGCGAATTTGCCAATCTTGGTGTTCTCTGGCAAATGCCAAACGTCCTGCACGGTGTTGGGCTGTAAGCACAACCCCCACCTGTGGACGTCGGGCCCTCATACCACCCTCATGGAGTCTGTTTCTGACCGTTTGAGCAGACACATGCACATTTGTGGCCTGCTGGAGGTCATTTTGCAGGGCTCTGGCAGTGCTCCTCCTGCTCCTCCTTGCACAAAGGCGGAGGTAGCGGTCCTGCTGCTGGGTTGTTGCCCTCCTATGGCCTCCTCCACGTCTCCTGATGTACTGGCCTGTCTTCTGGTAGCGCCTCCATGCTCTGGACACTACGCTGACAGACACAGCAAACCTTCTTGCCGCAGCTCGCATTGATGTGCCATCCTGGATGAGCTGCACTACCTGAGCCACTTGTGTGGGTTGTAGACTCCGTCTCATGCTACCACTAGAGTGAATGCACCGCCAGCATTCAAAAGTGACCAAAACATCAGCCAGGAAGCATAGGAACTGAGAAGTGGTCTGTGGACTCCACCTGCAGAACCACTCCTTTATTGGGGGTGTCTTGCTTATTGCCTATAATTTCCACCTGTTGTCTATTCCATTTGCACAACAGCATGTGACATTTATTGTCAATCAGTGTTGCTTCCTAAGTGGACAGTTTAATTTCACAGAAGTGTGATTGACTTGGAGTTACATTGTGTTGTTTAAGTGTTCCCTTTATTTTTTTGAGCAGTGTATGTATATATATATATATATATTACTGTATTCATTTTCTATATCGGTGTCCAAATTGTCCATGAGTTTCTTGTAGATAAACTATATGGTTCCAGAGAAAACAGCCTAATTAATAAAGAAAAAAACATCTTATCAATTAATGCATTATTTTCTATTCACTCTGCAAATCTTTAAACTATTGACTTTTTTTCACAACTGCCACCAGTTTTACACCAAAACATTTACAACCGACATGTTAAATACATGTATAAATAAATATGAAGGATATTTCATTCAGAAACTCTCTGGTAAAATCCTTTTTTATGTACTTATTTAACATGTCAGTTGTAAATGTTTTGGTGTAAAACTGGTGGCAGTTGTGAAAAAAAGTCAATAAAATGAATACATTTTTTGGAAGTTATTCATGTATATATTACCTGGCCTCCTGAGTGGCGCAGTGGTGTAATGCTGATGTCACTACAGACCCGGGTTCAATCCCAGGCTGTGTCACAGCCGGCCGCGACCGGGAGACCCATGAGGCGGCGCACAATTGGCCCAGCGTCATCCGGGTTAGGGGAGGGTTTGGCTGGTCTGGGATGTCCTTGTTCCAACGCGCTCTAGTGACTCCTTGTGGCGGGCCAGGTGCATGCGCGCTGAATTCGGTGGCCAGTTGTACGGTGTTTCCTCCAACACATTGGTGCAGCTGGCTTCCGGGTTAAGCAAGCAGTGTGTCAAGAAGCTGTGCGGCTTGGCAGGGTCGTGTTTCGGCTCTTGACTTTCGCCTCTCCCGAGTAGCAGCAATGGGACAAGACTGTAACTACCAATTGGATATCACGACAATTGGGGGGTAAAAAGTACAAAAAATAAAGTGTTTATTACCTGAGTTACTATAGATTGAAATCCTTTACCAGCTGACTCATCGAGACACATCTCTCATGAACGGCAGCCATTTTCAGTTTAAGTAGAGAATGCTTGTGATTTGATTATGTTTTACTCGTTCCTGACCGGCCTTATTGAGAAAGTGAGGAAATTTTGTAACTGGTCTACTCTGTCCAATTCCACAATGACGATAGATTATTTAGTACTGACTGAGGATAATGGGCTGTCTGTGTGGCGAACAGTGTTCAAAATGTTATTAAACACCGGTATTCACTAAGTTGATGGTTTATATTTAAGATAATGTTTTATAGCTTTGTCATTGTTTTTATTTGAAAATCCTCTTATTTGATTATTTTATATATCTTACACGTGATAAGGGCCAGCGATAATGACAGACACCGGTTATAATCTGAAGTACACAAAAAAAGGCCATCTTGTAAAATACAAAAATGTGAAAGTTACCAAATTCTGGTAATTTACTTGTAGTTTATGTAGAAAGTTTCCAGTAATATACCCTTCCTTTGCAACCCCAGTCTAAACCACTGTTCTGGATTGAGACTGAAAAGGCCTGTCAATGCTAATGTGTGTAACTCTGTCCTCTCCCCAGTACCTGGCTCCAGAGGTCCTGAGGAAACAACCGTATGACAACACAGTGGACTGGTGGTGTCTGGGATCAGTGCTCTATGAAATGCTCTTTGGCCTGGTGAGTTACAGTAGTAGACAATGAAAACAGGAACAATATTTACTGTCACCCTTGACATGCTGCCTGATCACGCGCTGCCCTTACACTAATACAGCTGTCTCCCCTCTGTTCCACAGCCTCCGTTCTACAGCAGAGACACCCATGAGATGTATGACAACATCCTCCACAAGCCCCTGATGATGCGTCCCGGAGCGTCCAACACGGCCTGGTCTCTCCTGCAGGCTCTACTGGAGAAGGACGGCACACACAGACTGGGCTCCAGAGATGACTTTGTGAGTGGTCAGCATCAGTCTTATAACTGTGACTAGTGTATTGCCATAGCTGATGGCATCTGACTCCCCCTGGTGGAGAAATATTGTCATGACAAGGAGTTTCTCAATAGCTGCAGTGTTCATTTCTCCTGGGCAGATGGATTGCATTACACCACTTTTATCAGTATGAAGTAAATAACATTTGCCTTGGCCGTTCTAGAACCTAAACATAAATGATATTCTATATTTTTTTCAGAATGAGATCAAAGCTCACTACTTCTTCTCAGAGATCAACTGGGATGACCTGGAACAGAGGAAGGTTCCACCTCCATTCACTCCCAATGTGGTAAATGTTCTCAGGATTATATCTGATTCTGATCACACAGACACACACATATGTAAGACACCAGACCACAGGCATGAATGAACTGAATGCTTTTTTTTTCTCCCTATTTTGCAGAATTCTCCTCATGACATCACAAACTTTGATCCAGAATTCACAGGCGAGACTGTTACGAACTCTGTGTGCTATACTGAAGATTCCATAGTCAACGCCATCGTGATGGAAGCTGACGATGCCTTCCTAGGTTTCTCCTACGCACCACCCTCAGATGACTCCTTTCTGTGAAAGACTCGCTGTGAGGACCTGCCCCAGAGTTCTGTGAAATTGCCTTAACTCAGTGTTCTTCTATCATGGTCCTGTTGATCCACAGCATATGCAGGCTTTTGTTCCAACCCAGTGGAGCTTGTGGATTAGTTTAATCATGTGTGTTAGTGCTGGGCTGGAAGGAAAGCCTGCACCCCCTGCTGGTCTCCAGGATCAGGACTGAAGAACAGTGCCTTAACCTGTCCAGATTCTTTTGAATAAAAGGGAATTCATACTGTGGATGAACCCATTTTGAGAAAAGCTAAAGCTAGCAGAAGTTGTCATCAGACAGCACTTATGAATATGGTTTGGGCTGCAGTGTGTCAAGAAATCTTTATTTTTACCTAATTATATTTATATAACAGAATATATTTTTAAGAAATGTAGGCCATCTTTCTTGACACGCATTGTTGGTTGGCTTATGTTGATCCACATAAAGTGGTGTCAATGTTGGTCCTTTTGTTTGAAGAAAATCTAAACATTCATGGTGTCTTTTCAGGGTGGGATGGGTAAAACTAATCCCCAAAATAAAACCCAAGTTTAGAACTAGAATCCTTCATTAAAACAATACCAAGGCATTGTGCCCTCCACTTCTCTCTACAAAGCTAAGGGATGGTGCTGGAGAAATGTAACCACTCTCAAATTCATAGACAGAGCTATGGATACAAGGACTGACCATCCATGATATCAAATGTATAGTTTTAACCATGTTTTGAGGCTATACAGTGTTTTTTACATTGTTTACAAACTATTTTGGGTTCTAACGGGTACAACAGGTGAACTAAGCTCATGAGGCATTCTTGAGTTATATTCTTCAATAATCAATGGGTATATACACCGTGTGGACAAAACATTAGGAACATCTGTTCTTTCCATTACAAACTGACCCGGTGAATCCAGGTGAAAGCTCTGATCCCTTATTGATGTCACTTGTTAAATCCACTTCAATCAGTGTAGAGGAAGGGGAGGAGATGGGTTAAAGAATGATTTTTAGGCCTTGAGACATGGATTGTGTGCCATACAGAGGGTGAATTGTCAAGACAAAATATTTAAGTGCCTTTGAACGGGGTATGGTAGTAGGTGCCAAGCGGACTGGTTTGAGTGTGTCAAGAACTACAACGCTACTGGGTTTTTCGCGCTCAACTGTTTTCCATGTGTATCAAGAATGGTCCACCACCCAAAGGACATTCAGACAACTTTACACAACTGTGGGAAGTGTTGGAGTCAACGTGGGCCAACATCCCTGTGAAACCCTTTTGACACCTTGTAGTGTCCATGCCTTGACGAATTGAGGCTGTTCTGAGGGGAAAAGGTGGTGCGAATCAGTATTAGGAAGGTGTCCTTAATGTTTTGTACACTAAGTGTATATCATTCATTTATAAGTACGTAGCAATTAAGGATTCTAAGTGGGGAATGAAACAACTTCCTCAATCATTTCTGTTCCACTTTAAAAACAGACTGTGGCCTTAATGAAATGACAGTGAACATGTCATTATATTCTCAGAAGAACAGCTGAAAGGAATTGTGTTTTGTCTCTTCCCTCTTTAAAAGATGGCTTATCTTAGTTCATTTTTTTTCTCAATGGGGAATACTTGAGAGGTCACTGAATAGAGCCTTGTGTTGACAGAGGTAATTTAAGTTCATATTTTGATGAAGTTCATAGACCTTTTCTGTGATGGCTCCATCCATGACTTTACCTTGCAAACAGATGCTGAGCCATCTGATTGCTTTCTAGCTATGTTGGTTGCTTGCCTGTCTGTATTATAGCTTACATCTCTTAATCTTGCTTTAATTGACACTCAGATATTACTCAGAAATCCTCAACCACCATCATTTTGGATTTTCACACAATTTCTAAGTAGTGAGTGTGGTCAACAGTCCTCATTGTTCAATACAATGTTTTAGTTGAGAAGTACTGTACACAATAAAATAAGAATGAAACTATGTTGTGTGTTTTAGGATGTACAGTGCATTCGGAAAGTATTCAGACGCCTTGACTTTTTCCACATTTTGTTACGTTACAGCCTTATTCTAAAATTGATTAAATACAAAATGTTCCTCGTCAATCTCCTCACAATACCCCATAATAGCAAAGCAAAAACCGTTTTTTTTAACATTTTTGCAAATGTTTTAAAAAGAAAAAAAACAGAAGTATTGAGACCCTTTGCTATGAGATTTGAAATTGAGCTCAGGTGCATCCTGTTTCCATTGATCATCCTTGAGCTGTTTCTACATTGGAGTCCACCTGAGGTAAATTCAATTGTTTGGACATGATTTGGAAAGACACACACCTGTCTATATAAGGTCCTACAGTTGACAGTGTATGTCAGAGTAAAAACCAATCTGTGAGGTTAAAGGAATTGTCCATAGAGCTCTGAGACAGGGTTGTATCGAGGCACAGATCTGGGGAAGGGTACCAAAAAATGTCTGCAGCATTGAAGGTCCCCAAGAACACAGTGGCCTCCATCATTCTTAAATGGAAGAAGTTTGGAACCACCAAGACTCTTCCAAGAACTGGCTGCCCAGCCAAACTCAGCAATCAGGGGAGAAGGGCCTTGGTCAGGGAGGTGACCAAGAACCCAATGTTCACTCTGAAAGAGGTCCAGAGTTCCTGTGGAGATGGGAGAACCTTCCAGAAGGACAAACATCTCTGCAGCACTCCCCCAATCAGGCCTTTATGGTAGTGTGGCCAGACGGAAGCCACTCCTCAGTAAAAGGCACATGACAGCCCGCTTGGAGTTTGCCAAAAGGCACCTAAAGACTCTCAGACAATGAGAAACAAGATTCTCTGGTCTGATGAAACCAAGATTGAACTCTTTGGCCTGAATACCAAGCGTCACGTCTGGAGGAAACCTGGCACCATCCCTACGGTGAAGCATGGTGGCAACAACATGCTGTTACTGGGAAACTAGTCACGATTGAGGGAAAGATAAACGGAGCAAAGTACAGAGGCCTTTGATGAAAACCTGCTCCAGAGCGCTCAGGACCTCAGACTGGGGCAAAGATTCACCTTCCAACAGGACAACGACCCTAGGCACACATCCAAGACAACACAGGAGTGGCTTCGGGACAAGTCTCTGAATGTCCATGAGTGGCCCAGCCAGAACCCGGACTTGAACGCAATCGAACATTTTTAGAGAGACCTGAAAAAACGCTCCCCATCCAACCTGACAGAGCTTGAGAGGATCTGCAGAGAAGAATGGGAGAAACTCCCCAAATACAGATGTGCCAAGCTTGTACCTTCATACCCAAAAATACTTGAGGCTGTAATCTCTGCCTAAGGTGCTTCAACAAATTACTGAGTTAAGGGTCTGAATACTTATGTAAATGTGATATGAGTTTTTATAAATGTGCTAAAATGTCTAAAAAACTGTTTTTGTTTTGTCCTTATGGGGAATTGTGTGTAGATTGGGGGGGGGGGGCAATTTTAATCAATTTTAGAATAAGGCTATAATGTAACAGAATGTGGAAAAAGTCAATGGGTCTGAATACTTTCTGAATGCACTGTATATGGAGATGGGTGACTTGGCTGGTTGTCTTGTCTGTACTCTACAGAAGTGCGCAGTTCTTATGTTCAGGTGGCCGGTGGCTGCGACTGTCAGGCGCAGGTCCCGTGCTAGCTACTGAGGTCTCTGTGGCTGAAAGCTGGAGCTAACTAGCTTAGCTAGTTTGTCAGTAACAGAAAATTGAAAATGTTTTCTTATTTAGTCAGTTTTGTCTTTAGACATTAGTGGAGCTCTTCAACTTGCTGAAGACTGCAAACCATTCAACGTAAGTTTAGGGGTAGTGGTAGGCTAGCCATCGAGAGCTTTCGATGAGCTGTCAGTGTAGCTACTGGGATTGAGTCGTGGTCCAGAGGGGGTAACCTAGGCAACCCTGTATCCACAGGAATGTGGTGACGTGAGAAGCAGACCTTCATAGATAACAGGAAGCTCTTATGATAAATAACTGATGATCTGTCCAATTTGATTTAGCTATATATTATAAAGTCAACTAATATCACCCAAATCCATATTCCCTTCAGATCCCTAGCAGAGTGAGGCTGTATATCTGTTCTGTATCAGTGTGAACCCTTCTGACCTAATGGAACTGGATCCTAGATTGGGTGGCTGTGCTCTGTGACCCCCTCAAAGCTACGGCACTATTTCAGTCAGTAAGTCCAAAACATCTCCCATTACCCTATTCAAATCTTGAATTTGGAACATACCCGAATTGACGTTTTGTGTCACTCCCCATCAGATTTGTTGCCAATAAAGACACTCTCCCTCGTATAGAAAATACACACAGTCAGGCGAATGTGATCCTGAAGTTTCCACTCCTCGCTCCGTTCCCTGAGTACACCCTGGATCTCTGAGTTTCCTCGTGGTTCCATGTGCTGGGAGGTGAGAACGACACCACTAATTGGCTCTGTCCCTGAATGATATCTGATGAAGTAGCCTCACATGCCATGCTTACATGTAGCTGTTGTTTAATACAATACGGTTTTGAAACAGACAAGTATCTGGTAGAGCTTATCCATGTCAAAGCACTGGATATCCTGAAAGTCCATCCTCCCAGGCCCTCAGGTACCAGTCTGTCACCCTGTTTCTCAGAGGTAGGCTCACATTCTGGTAAATTTATCATAATGGTAATTTTGCCCAAACATTTTGTAATGTGCACGTACAGCCCAGTACATCACTGGGGCCAAGCTTCCTGCCATTCAGGACCTATATACCAGGCCGTGTCAAAGGAAAGCCCCAAAGTTGACATTGACCCCCCCCCCTTTGTTTTTACACTGCTGCTACTCGCTGTTTATCTATGCATAGTCACTTTACCTCTACCTACATGTACCTCTGCACATTGACATGGTACCGGTACCCCCTGTATATAGCATCGTTATTGTTGTTTTATTGTTAGACTTTTTTGTTGTTGACACTTTCGTTTATTTAGTAAATATTTTCTTAACTGTATTATTGGTTAAGGTCTTGTAAGTAAGCATTTCACTGTAAGGTCTACACCTTTTGTATTCGGCGCATGTGACAAATAACATTTGATTTGTATTGCAAGTCATGACTTTGTTTTCAATAGATGTGACTTCGATTATCTCCTTAGAAAAGGTTACTTAGACATTTATGAATTTCCTCTTCCTTTTTGAAAACAAACAATCCCAGTGGGGGAAGAGTGAAAATAAACAGATGTTTGAGTAGCCAGCCATGCAGTAGTACCCCTGGGTGAGATATTAGGTGTTCCTGTCCCCTCCAATAACATTGTCCAGCCATTACCCCCTGAGAGAGCAGTGATTCTCAGTGCCAGTATTTGCATATTCTGTTGACCTAGTCTTCTGGAGGAATTCAGCACAACGAGCTCACCTTACTAAACATATATGTTAATAAGTGTAAGAAACAGTCATTAGTTGAGTCGCACGATGCACAGTGAGATCTTTGTTCTGAGGGCCTCATCCTGTGTTGTTCTTAGCAGAGATGTGTAGGTACCTTGCATGTTCCTCAAATAATCAGGAGACAGCAAGACAACCCCCCTGAGTGTTATTGTTTTGTTTCCCTTGTAATGTTGTATGTAGATGAACTGTGTAACTCCATGAGGATTGGACGCCTGTACAGGGTGCTGGGCATACCGGCCCATGTCAACCAGTGTCTGAAGGTCACCTGGAGCGAGGGAGGCCAATAGTGTTCCACAGTGGGAGCCTGAGTGTAAGGACCTATATGCAAGCTTACAGTGGAACATCAGTTTACATTCAATCCTATTCCTAATCTATAGGCCTTGTTTTCAGCTTCTCTGAGAAAGCTATTCATAGGGAACATTCATGTGCTTGTCTGTGTGTTACCTCTGTCACATGCCTATACTATACCAGTGGCGGCTAGTGGGAGGAGCTATAGGAGGACGGGCTCCTTGTAATGGCTGGAATGGAATTAATGGAACAGAGTTGAACGCAGTTTCCATGTTTTATGTCTTTGATGCTGTTCCATTTATTCCATTCCAGCCATTACAATGAGCCAGTCCTCCTATAGCTCCTCCCACCAGCCTCTGCTGTACTATACAATATTTGCATTGACAACATGTCACACCTCAGTAGTAAGATACACTCCACCATTCTCCCTCCACCCACACCGTTAGACCCTGGGACCATCAGCTGTAACTTCCAGGCCCCGTTGACGGCCACAGCCTGTTCTCCGAGGAGGTTCTCTGCCATCGTGGCTAACTCGTTTGGCTCTGCTGTGGGACCCCCAGGTCCCACAGCAGAGCCCTGACGTCTGACACATTCAAACTGGACAAGTACTACAGCTCATCATTCATTCAGTCAGTCAATTAATCAATCAATCAACTAAGTTCTTAGGAAACGCAGTATCATCACTCATTGACCAAATTCCCCGAAATACAGTAAAAATGTACTATGCTTATATTGAAGTCAACAGCCTCCATTACCCTGTGTTAAGGCCAAATCAAACGGAACACAAGTGTACACACTGGAATTAGAATGCACGGTAGTGAATGATAGAAAACAGAAGGGCACAGAGCATCACCATCGTCAAAAGCAGCATGCGCTTCAAATTAGAAAGCAAGTCTTTTTCTTGCATCTACACATAGCAATGCTTGTTCGCATTTTGTTTGATTTGGCCTTTAGGTTGATGACGTACAGCCTGGGCCTGGCTGGCCATGGGTGAGACACCCTGAAACAGGGGAGATGTATGCCTCGCTGTCTCGAGATGAGCATGGAGCAGGCACAGCCAACATCCATGCTGTAAGGACAAGATGTCAGGTGCTGAGCCCTGCTTACTTTGTAGCCTGGGAGCCAGTCTTGTTCAGCTCTAGCTAATGTGTTGTCAAAGCACTGAAGAAACATTATGGCACCTCCTGTGATACACAACGTGTAGAGTGGATGCTGACAAACAGATGTCCTTTCCCATCTAGTTTCAGCGCGCTGGCAGTCCACAGCCCCCTCAAACAACACTCCCAGGACTGACAGTGTAGTGCTGGGAACAGCGCTTGGTCATTGTTGGCTTTCACTGTGGTGTTCATTAATATTATGATTTCAAATGTATTGGACTACAGCACTTGATAAATGTGCCCCCGATGAGTGTCCCTATAGTGTTGTCTGATGTGATTCTGCAACAATGCGATTCCATGTGAGCAATTTGAAGCCTTTTATATCACACAATGCCAGTAGAACTCAGCACTGGCAAAGACAATGTATTCCGGACTGCAGAAATATCAAATCTCTCAGAGCCAACTATGTATTTAGGCGTGTGCTTCATGTAGGCAAAACAGGAAGGGAAGACTATTTACTCTTTCCAGAGGAAGCAGTTAATTGCTCCCACAGGCTGCCGCCCAAACCAATCCAGGCCGAGAATAGACGATGCCTTCAGGTCCCCTCTACTTTGGCTTCAGCGCCAATTCAGGATGGACAAGAAACGGTAGTGGTAAATATAGTACTGGTGAATACAGTACTTCAATGTTAAGGTAGTAGGTCAAAGTATTTTTACTCAGGGGGGGGCTGCCCAGTTCTGCTCCAGGAAGGCTACTATTCTCCTCTAAAGCTCCCTTTGTATTAGCTACCAGCCATGTTGACCATTGTGTAGGACATGCACCCAGTCCCTGTCCAGCTGGCTGAGGCCAGGTGATCCAGTGTCAGGAAAATACATATGCACACTATTAGATGCCCCCAAAATGCTCTGTGACGGACCAAACTTGGACTTCTCTCTGGTAGTGCTCAGTTGTTTAAACTGGGGGGGGGGGGGGGGGCATGGTGGTCTTGTCCCACAAAGGTGATCGAGACAGATCTGAGCCCTGTAGCAGAGAAGATCAAAGTATACCAATGTGGTAGCAGTGAGTCAATCTTCTCGTGTAACAGTTGGGATAATGAGACAATTCAGAGTACAATGCGTTTCATCCCTGTATTGACGTAGGTTTTCCGAGCCTTATGTCGCACCAGCTCCGCAGTGTCTTAGGCTTCCCATGTGTAGATTATCTGACCCTAGTGCAGCTGTAAGCAAGCCGGTTGGATCTGCTGGCTAGAGAACCTGCGCTTTAGTAGTGTTCTAATGCCATATTTGTCCACAAGAGGCGTCACTGCAGTCCCTGGTTCGAATCCAGGCTGCATCACATCCGGCTGCGATTAGGAGTCCCATGTGGCGGCACACAATTGGCCCAGAGTCGTCTGGGTTTAGCCGTCATTGTAAATAAGAATTTGTTAACGGACTTGCCTAGTTAAAGATAAAATTTATTACTTTAGTGTTTGAGCCACATCAGCAGCCAAACTCAGATCCCATTTGTTGAAATCACCACACAGCCCAGATAACTGACAGTACAAGAACAAACCCCTCCAGGACTATACAATTGGTAGTTATAGCTGTCCAATCGATCCCGAGGGTGATTCTGAGGATCATTTCTACAGGGGCCCTCTAGTAATGGCTACAGCCAAGAGTATCCTGGCCATCAAAGTATTTGCTCTAGTTATAGTCTGTGTAGTGAAGAGATCCTGTTAGTTGGTCTGGGGACTGCTCCCTCTACCCACAGGCCTCAGCGCTCATTATCTGTGTTTCCCTGTGACCTGGAAGTGCTCCACAGGAGAGAACTGGCCCAGGAGCAACTATCAGAGCATCCTACACTTTAGTCGACACCAACGCAGCCAGCTACATCACTGAGTAGGACCAGGACCACAGCTAGGTAAACTTCCATTATGTATGGTTCAGTGCTAAGATTAGGGTTTATTCTGGGTAACAAGTAGCTTACAATAGAATTCCACAGTAGATTGGAGTTAGTCCTTAATTCAAATACCGTAATTTCCAGACTATTAAGCGCACCTGAATATAAGCCGCACCCACTGAATTTAAAAAATATATATTATTTTGAACATAAATAAGCCGCACCTGTCTATAAGCCGCAGGTGCCTACCGGTACATTAAAACAAATGAACTTTACACAGGCTTTAACGAAACACGGCTTGTAACAAAATTTGCAGTAAACTTTGTCTTTTTGCACCGAGTCAATTCCTCACGCTGCTGTTTCCAACGTCTTATCGACTCATTAAGACCAAGCTCCCGTGCAGAAGCTCTATTTACTTTTCCAACAGCCAGATCAATCGCTTTCAACTTGAAAGCTGCATCATATGCATTTCTCCGTGTCTTTGCCATGATGAGGGTGACAAAATGACTACCGTAATCAGAATGATGGGAGGTTTGAGAGCGCTCGATTTAATCTAAACAGTAAACAAGTTGTTTGACCTTAACCCGTTCGGCAATTTCATTGATCTAATGAAAGCTTCATGCCGCCAAAAAACTGAACACGTCACAGAATGTGTTTTTTGGAGAAACAAAATGCGAAAGCGGGAAAAATCCATATATTAGCCGCGTCATTTTTTAAGCCGCAAGGTTCAAAGTGTGGGAAAAAAAGTTGCGGCTTATAGTCCGGAAATTACGGTAGTTGATTATGTAAGGTTTTAATTTGATAAATATTTAAATGAAGCCAGAAGAGAACACAATGTAGTATAAAAGTTTAATAACATGTATCATAATGAACAGGGCAGAAAAAAAAGATTCATAATTTGAATTTATTTAGACATTGTTCACATTGCAAAGGTTTTTTTTTTGCCATGCAAGAAAGTTTTGAAAAAGGGCAAAGGTTATTTCTCAAGGGTCAACTTTTGAGTACATGAGCCACCTTCCAAACCTTGAGGATCGTGCCAATAGATAGTCAAACACCTAAAGTAAATTACCAGTTTCTTAATTGATAATCAACTGTAATCATTAAGACTAATACCTAGATAAATAAAATGTTAAATTAAATAGATTTGCTGGCAACAAAACTACTTTAACGTTCTACAATTGTTTATTTATAGTGCTGGTAATTCAGATTAACGGCTTTTCAGGAGGGTAAATCAGCAGAAGTGTGTCAGAGAAGGCATCACAATTCCAGTAAAATGACTGAACAGTTCTAAGTTGACACCTCACAAACCAGGAAGGAACTCACCATAAGACACTCATCTACTGCAGGTCCAACAAACCTACACGATAAAAGAAAAAACAAAGTCTCGGTGAACCTTTCCAGTCAGGGATTGCAGGTTTAGCTATTAAATGATCAATGATAATGCTGGTGGTTCAGTTAGTCACAGTCTCAACAACCCAATTTAGTCAGATGGGTAAACGGCAAAAGTGTGAAGTCATCACAACTCCAGCAGCAGAACAGACCCAAGGAAAACAGTTCCCTGGCTACTTTTAGCCCTCAGACAAACTCACCATGGGGTTGAGATTTAGATCTTCATACTGGACCAGCAATCTAGGATCGAAGAACAGTCTATTAGCATATCATTTGATTGTAGTTAGGCAAAATATGCAAGAGATTAATTATACTGGTAGTTCAGTTCGACACATTCTCAGCACCCCAATTTAGTCTGATGGGTAAACGGCAAAATGTAGAACTCATCACAACTCCAGTATCATGCACTCTCGTCAAAAGACCTACACAACAGGTTTGGCCCTCAGGAGGAAAAACTCACCACAGGGCAAGATTTACTTCTTCAGTCCACATACATGCTAGCCAATCAAATCTAGGAAAGAACACTTTCAAATTAATATCATTTGATAGATGTAATGTAAAATATGTCAGAATACACTGGTAGTTCAGTTCGTCACATTCTCAGCACCCCAATAATAGTCTGATGGGTAAACGGCAAAATGTAGAACTCATCACAACTCCAGTATCATTATCCAAAGGGAAAACAGATTACAGATGTCAAACAGCCAACTCAATTGGGCTAGTTGTATACTGGCAGGTTAATGGCAGTGGAGAAAAGGTATAGGCCAAGGGTCAGCAACAGGCAGCACCCCAAAGTGTACAATACAAAAATAACCAGGAATTCAGCTAAAAATGCATTCAATTTAAGAAATCTATCCAAGTAGCCCCACAAATAAAAACACATATGTGATGTCTCAATGTATGAAATACAATGTGCTTAATTATCAATTTGCAGTGCACACAATTATAATTATGTTCCTGCCCCCCCCCCACACACAATAAATAGGCCCGCGGCAGAGTATAGTTGCCGGCCTACCCCTGGGTTAGGGCTAACTCACCAAAAGACTAGATGATCCCCTACAGCATCTTCAGCACCCTGCCAGCCCATCAAGTCTGTGGGAGAAGAAAAACGGACTTATCCTGATGATCATTGCTCTCCAATTGAGAGATGGTGGTTTGCAAATTGTATCATCTCCTTAGAATAATGCTGATTGTTCAGTTAGTCACAGTCTCAACACCCCAATTTAGTCAGATGGGTAAACGGCAAAGGTGTGAAGTCATCACAGTACCAGCAAAACAACCGACTAGCAGAGCACAGCTTATAGTTAGGAATGGACTCACCTCGGTACCACAGCAATGCACCCAGCACCATCTATCCCTGAAAGACACAGAACCTGTGAGGGGGGGACACAATTAACTCTGCATCAAGAATAGTCAATCAGATCTATGACAGTAGTGGTATGGTCAGTGATAATACTGGGCGTTCAGTTAGTCACAATCTCAGCACCCTAATTTAGTCTGATGGGTAAACAGAAAGCATGATAACTCATAACTCCAGTACTGTCAGACCAGAGAAGCATTGCACATTCTTGGCCTTTAAAAAAAATCTTGGCCCAAGATTGGACAACTCACCTTGAGGGCAACAAATAAGCCTGTATGCATGTCTGGAACCATTAATCCCCATCCAACTACAAGAAACAAACACATTTATGCAGAATACATCATAAATCAGCTTACACAGCCAAATCCAAGGTTAAGTTAGTTCTGAGATTCATATAGCCATGGTCTCAGCAATACCCCAATCTGGTCAGATGAACAAAAAATGACCACATTGGATCTTTAAGTGCAATGTAGGTGATCGAAAAGTGTTTGAGACCTTCTGCTCTATCGAAAATTCATCCCAAAAATAGTACTGCCAAGTAATTGCCCTTTAGGACTGTGGAGCTATTGATTTTCATATTGCATGGATAAGCTGTACTGAAGGAATAGCCAATGCACTCAGACTTAAATAAGACCGCCAATGAGTGATGAACTTTGGGTCATGGGGCACATGACAGCTCGGGAGCCCAGCGCACACACACTACAGCCTCCGCTATGAAGGTTCAACAGCTGGTCACTTTTACCGAGACCTTTACTCCTTTAGAGGGCCAAAGTCGCGAATCCCAAGGAAGTCATTGGGAAGACAATTCCCAGACCACCAAGGCCTATGACCCGTTAACCCTGGTTAGAGTCGGTGGACAGTAACGTTACTAACAATAGGGGCCAAACTGCCAAAGGGACCATTTATCATCGGATCTGGGACAAGCAGCTGCCAGTATGATTTATTACAATACTGTGGGGACGTTCATGCCCAAATAGCCTTAACACCGTTTGTCGAGTCATGACTTTCTTTGATCATGTGATGTTATGGATCCATTCTACTCACACGACCAGACATGTTGGTAGTAGGCTCCAAAACGGCAACTTGGGTAAGTTCCCAATAAATAATTGCTTGAGTACCATCAAGCCCACATGCACCGACACATTGCTACATTAACGTTAGCCGTCTGCACCGATTTTGACCATAAACGTGGGGAAATCAGTGGTTAAATACCTAGCTATGAGTACTAGCTAATGATAATAAAAATACAATAATGAGATACACCCTTCGACAGCCAGTATTCATAAATCAGCCTGTTTTGCCTGGCCTAGCTACATTGAGGGGCCTAGAAACTATTGCGGTCAATGAACACGTGGTCAGTGGCATGCATTGGATATGTGGCCCTCGAGCACCGTGAGCCAGATAGTTAAGCGAACCGCTTGCATGCTTCTAACAGCTACTAACCATGATAACCATACAATTGTATTTAACATAAATTATTTTGAAACCATTAAGGTTTGGAAAAATCTGAATTTCTACGCCGGTAACATTACACTGAAGTTCAAGCTAGCTAACAGGGCTCAACCTAAGCCAGAGTTAAAAAAAAATATCGCACTAGCTAAAACACCGATTTGCATTATTATTAAATAAAGTCGACTAGCTAATGTTATTAGCCACCTACCTGTTGAATAAACGGGGAATTCAACAAGTAATTGTCATAAAAGTAATATTGGTGAGAGCGCACGTAGGCTCCATGCGTCCTCCTCCGTTCTTCTTCCAGAAAGAGAGAAAGGACTTCCAGTTTGCCTTTATTGACATGCGCAGTCTGAGCTCACGTCACACAGGAACTAATCCTTGGGACTTCCCATGTCTGACGTTTCCCCATCGAAGTTGAACGTGTTTAGATTTAGGTGAAGGTAGAAAGTACGTTTAGGGTTACGATCAGGGGCGAAAATCTGATATCCACTTTGGAGGGGACAATTACATTAAATTTTCTCAAGAGCAATTCCTGAGGGGGACACCAAAAGTAGTGCTGTAAAACATAGCCTACATTGTAATATGGTAAATGTATATTGAGGAACCAAAGAAATAAGGTGTTTGCCGTACTCCTAACTACCGGTACCCAAAACTACACAACTAATCACAACAGCAATACCATTGCCTTTAACAAATCTTAGTTCAGTCACCAGTTTAAGTTGAGAGTGGGGGTATCCATGACATTTTCCAATTATGTTCCTATTTTACAAGTCAAAAAAATGGAGAACCTTTCATAATGTTGCCAAACAAAGACTCAACAAACTTACCTGAGACTCCCTGTCTCTGCCAGTCTGTCCCTGCATATCTGTCCCCAACTCTGCTGTCTGTGTGCCATCTGTTGCCTGCTCTGCCTAATGACATCATTGTGAAACATTTCCATTAGAACTTCATTTCTTTCTTATGAACATTTTATCAACTAGTCTTTGAGATATTAGGCTACTAGGGTTCTTACTATGCGTTTTGGTGTATTGAAAAATACTCTGATGTCCGTCTTTTATTTTTCTGCCATTTTTCTACCTGGCTGGCTACACACACAGTGTGTAGGTTATTTACAGTAGGAGATGGGCTTCTATCATCTTCAATCATTCTATATGGCCTTCGATCTAAAAGGTAGCTAGCAAATGTGAAACGGATTAAAATGACAAGAGTTGACAGCTGTATGAGTTCACCATTTACACAACATATGCTGCAACCTTTTGTAATTTTAATAGTTTGTTTCATATTGGCTGGCTTCCAACAATAGCTGAATTTGCAAAGCTAGCGAGCACCAATTCAGTTTCAGTGGTGTTTGCTATAATCTTTGCTACCCGGGTTAAATAAAGGTGAAATTAAATAAATAAAAGTTCCCTTGCGACAATTTAGCTTTTGCAAGGAGACCATTAAATATATTTAAGACAATGGTAGATGAGAGTGTAGTTCTGTTCAGTTTGGACTTCAGTTTATCGCTAACCTTATCACAGGGACTTTGAAGCACTAACTTACATCATCTGCATGCTGATTCCATCTTTGACGACGCCACATAAATGGAATAGGTACTAGCTAGCTTAATAGTTAATATTTGCGCGCTAGCTCTGCATATTCAGCTAGTGTGTGTGTGCGCGATTGACTGGATGAACCTCACGGCAGTTACTTGCAAACTAAGGAACTGGCAGTGGATCAAACCATTGTGAGGCAAAGGGCGGGGGGGTCGCAATCTTTTGAAACTTAAAAACGCGCTATTAAGTGTCTATAATCAGCACAATTGCTTTCATTGCGTATTATTAATATTATTTAAATTACATAGTTATGTTTCAGTGATATATTGGGGGGGACAAATCATATTTTTCCCAGGATGGGGGGGTCGCGTCCCCTCCGTCCCCCCCGGGATTTCCGCCCCTGGTTACGGTATGGGCGTCCCAAGGATCCCAGATAGTAACTCTACCAAAATCACACTACCAAAGATTGTCTATTATAGTGACATAGTTATAGTTAAGTGACCGGCGAGATCAGGTGGGAGCATTATAGCCAATGAAAGGGCAGATACGCGTGTGACCAACAGAATAGGACTCATCTTTGTATCTGTGCCATCATAGCGTCTGTGACAGCCTGAGCAGTGCCATTTACACTATCTCCATTTTCTCCTTCTTCATTGGCTGATTACTCCCAACTCATAGCAATCCCCATCCAGTTGACTACTTTAAAATGGCAGAAACCCTCAATGGCAATGTCCATGCTAAAACTGGTTATATCCATGATGAGTCCTCAATTTATCTCTAAGACAACAGACACAACTCCAATACCTGCGTCCACTTAGATCAGTGCATTCATAACAACCTAACCATTTCCAAACTTCTATTCGATCAAATAATTATCACGTAGCAAATTACCAATTAAATGTTTTGTTGACTAATTTTGACGCTCATTGACCTCCACACAGAAATTCCTCACAGATTTGGATAGAGTAAAACCCATCACTTAGCCTCTTCCTCTCTGACTACACACAGTTTCATCATGAGACAGTTTTTTTTGTTATTCTTTTGAATTATTAGGCTAAGTCTCCAATTTGCATATTTCAGCAATGTAACGGTGTCTGAAGACATAAAAGTGGACTTTCTAAATTAATCTCGGTCAATTCGATTTCAACTTCATAATGCCTGAATTATCTCAAAAATGGCCTATAGTCACACTATAAAACACACTAATACTCTTTTGTATTATGAATAGGCTTAGGGCCTATAAAGATACATTCCATGTGCCTTGCATAACTATGGTCATGACGTGAAAAAAAGGTTTTACGAGGAGTGTGTTTTGGTTGCAAAATTGTGCATTTGTGTAAAATACATAACAGGTCTAATAAAAACCACCAAAGCATGATTATCAAGAAGCATTTTAAGACATAACTATTATGTAAAGTATATTTAACTACACTGATCAAAAATATAAATGCAAAATGCAACAGTTTCAAAGTCAATTGAAATAAGTTAATTTGGCTTTAATCTATGGATTTCACATGACTACGCAGGGGAGCAGCCATGGGTGGGCCTTGGAGGGCATAGGCCCACCCACTTGGCAGCCAGGCCCACCTACTTGGGACGATCCCGCAGGTGAAGAAGCCGGATGTGGAGGTCTCGGGCTGGCGTGATTACACGTGGTCTACTGTTGTGAGGCCGGTTGGAAGTACTGACACATTCTCGAAAACGATGTTGGCGGCAGCTTATGGCAGAGAAATTAACATTCAGTTCTTTGGCAACAACTCTGGCGGACATTCCACCCTCCCTCAAAACTTGAGACATCTGTGGCATTGTGTTGTGTGACAAAACTGCACATTTTAGAGTGGCCTTTTATTGTCCTCAGCACAAGGTGCACCTGTGTAATGATCATGCTGTTTAATCAGCTTCTTGATATGCCACACATATCAGGTGGATGGATTAAATTGACAAAGGACAAATGCTAATTAACAGGGATGTAAACAAACGTGTGCACAAAACTTGTAAGAAATAAGATTTTTGTGTGTATGGAACATTTCTGAGATTTTTTAATTCAGATCATGAAACATGGGACCAACACTTTACATGTTGCGTTTATATTTTTTTCAGTGTAATATATTTATCTGAGTCAGCACATGCATGCAAAAAAAAGTCATATTTCCAAAGAATGTTTACTCATAATTCCTTTTTAGGCAAATAATAAAATGGAATCCCTCTTGATTGTTAAAAGATATAGCTTGTCTTCAATGAGAGAACATGTTTATTTACTTACAACTAATACATCTCAGTTAACGTATTTACAACCTACGGAGTGGGAGACATGTATTCGTTGTATTTCTCAAGCCATTATCAACAAACACATTTACAACCATTCACGTAAGAAAGAAGGGGAGATGAAGAGGCTCCTACCATTGTTGAGATTCTGACAGACCACTTCACATGACAGATGTTAAGTTATTCACACATGCATTTAGTGCAAATGTTTTGACTGAAAGTGCATAGCAAACAAGTCAAGCCCGAAAGCTCATTACCCAACACATGGAATTTAAAATCATATAAAAGTATACACGGTAATACCTCCAACAAGTACATAACTGCAGAAAACAGAGCAGGGCAAGGCCAAAATAACAACAGAGAAAGACTATTTAGGCTTTCTCAAATGTTATATACATAATCACATAATATATTAATTTACAATGTGTTTCCTACAACTGAAAGAGTTGACTGTCTCGTGACTGCCCCCGTTACATGAAATGAAACGTCAAAAGAAGATACTTCAATTGTTTGATAAATAAAAATGATAATGTCAGACGACGAACCATGGTCTGCTATTAATTTCAAACGTCCTCATAGGTGGATTCTGCTGAAAGAATCTTCATAACTAATGGTCGTCTGAATGAGAAGTTCCTTATGCAGTGGATAGATTTATGTCTGTGAGGTTGAAGATGATGCACCTCGATTTTCTGTCTGTTTTGAATTGTTCAGAAACTGACCGCTGGCGCCGACGTATAACCGGGATCGCATCGGCCACTTCTGTTGAGATAAAAAGAGAACACATCCTCTAGTGAGTGCAGTTAACTCATTTCAATGCACCTGAAAATAGAAAATATAAATTATGTAAGATATTGCTTTAAACATTTAATTGAACATCATTTGTGGTGCAAATTGGTGCTTTCAATAACCAATAATAACAATTCCGCTCTATATCATTGAATTAATAATTAATCATACGTGTTAAAGATCTGTGTGATATAAAAAGTGGTGCATTAATAAATGCATTTTATGCCTGCATGATTGACCATTTCATGTTCATGATTAGGGTATCATCACTCAGGCCTTAGACCAGAGTTATCTTATATGCTCGATTTTAATGTTAATTTAATGTAAATTACTATTATTGTTGTTGTTATTATTAGCCTACTATTTTTATATTATCATGATTTTTTATTCCATTATGTGGTATATCGAATAGAGCTGAAAATACAATTCTCGCACCACAACACAATTATTACACACAGAAACACTTTGTCAAGTTAGTTTCAAATGTCATTTCGAAATCAATTAAAAATCTAAATGTAATGGCCGGGTCTACTTACTTTCACAGGGTGCAGGTAACCATCACCTTTCAGCGAGCGTAAGGCCTCTGTTTGTCTAGTGCTGTCTCCCTCATCCATCCCTTCCTCTTGCAAGGTCTGAGTCAGATGGGCAATGTACGTGGTGGCCAAAATCAACACGTCGAGCTTGGACAGTTTGGTGTCAGGTGGCACCGACGGCAGAGTCCTCTGTAGCTCCAGGAACGCGCTTCTCAGGGTCTGCACTCGACTCCTCTCCCGCGCTGCGTTGGTTGCTGCCGGCCGTCCTCTGCCACAGAGCCCACCGGCCTGGACCACCCTGGAGAGCTGCAGGGCCTCCGGACGCCGACTGTCGGTGGTCAGCATGTCAGGACTGGAGCTGGGGCTGGATGTGGGACTCTCATCCATAACTGTCACTGGGCCATTTCCACTATCCATGCGGATCGTCTGTCTTCCAACCATAGAGAGCACTTATTAACCTGACGGGTAACAAATGTCTTGTTGATGAATGTACATTTCCAGACGTCTAATTCCTAAACAAACTGAAAACACCAAGATTGAAAGAAAACAAGTTTTCTGTATTTCATTTTTTTGAATAAACCTTAGATTTGCCTACACATTTTTTTTCACGTTAATATAGGCCTATTCACCAGTAGATTAGTGTGCGTAAATGTATTCGATCTGTAACAGGCCACGTAGGTTGCTGAAAATAAATAAAGGCATACAAAATCTTCATCCTTGCCTTGAAATGTGTGTGCACTTTGAACTTGTGTATGGCTAAACATTCCATTGAATATTCATGAGTTTAGAAAAATATTCATGGAACGTTTGTATTGAAACAAATTATGTATCCAATTATGCCTATTGGTCAATTTACATTACACACATAAAGCATTCATTAGGCTATATTTTCACTATCAACATGGCATAACAATATTGCAAAATGATTGTGATGAATTTGTATCATCGCATTTACTATTGCAATAAAACGGGAAAATAATCATATTGAGTCCAACGTGTGCTTACCCTAAGAAGGCTGCGTTCCCAAGTTCAATTTGACATAAGAATGTGAATCATATCATAAATAGCACTATTACTGTATATGTGGCAATTTCATCATTATTTGGTGTGATGCAGACTAATGTAAATCGTTACCAATTATTGTGCATGTTCCATTATCGGCCTACTTTCACCGCGTAACTTAATATGTTTACATAACCGACTTTGCTTGATGATGATGCTGTTATCAAGAAATCAAAACACCCTCTGAAACAAAATAATATTACTTTGAAGTTATTCCAAGCCATGACGTCGATGAAAAAGTATGGAGAGCTTACCTTCAAATTTACCCAAAAGCTTTGTCTTGAGTAACGACATCAAGGCAATGCGAAGAGAATCTATAGTGTACCACAGACTCCACTGCTGCTCCAATCCGAGATGGAGAAAAGTAGTCGTGCAACTCTAAGTCCGGATAATCTTTATAAAGAGGCGCGGTCGTGGAAGAAGGTGCGCAGTGGGGATGTCCACGTACGTAGCGCTCACCTGAGTGTGTGCGTAAACGTCTCAGGAGTATCTAATTTATTGCATATACAAAGAGCTGCCAACTTTTTCACTCCAGAGTAATTAATCACAAGCCCTTAAGACTCCTTGCCAGTGGGAGAGACTTACTGCTCTTTTCCCTTTCAACATGTTTCTGTCGAAGGGGAGAGTGGAGAGACCTCTTTTCAACCCCGGAGGCTGTATTTTTTTCTAGCAAACTCATTTTGGGGGACGGTACTTCTCCCAAAACCATGTATTTTTGTCATAGCCTTTGGTCACATCAATAAAGAGGGGACATCTGTGTTATTAACATCATATGGGTCATGAACTGATTATATGCCTTAGCCTACCTGCCTTCCTACCCAAGTGCTCTGTCATTGCTTCCCACTAGGCCACAAGAGGCCTATATCAGGTACCTGCCCAAATAAACAGTCCCTAATATTTTGGTGCTAATAATTGTTGCAGACTCCAATGGTTGCAACAGACCATGGTGACAAGATGACTAGGGTTAAGGTGATATGCAAAATTGACTAATTGCCAGGGTGCCTTGAGTTGCAGGTCACAAAAT
Organism: Salmo trutta; assembly: GCF_901001165.1. NCBI lineage: Eukaryota > Metazoa > Chordata > Actinopteri > Salmoniformes > Salmonidae > Salmo > Salmo trutta. Next base: position 13,067,456 of record NC_042958.1, on the reverse strand, counting down.
AGTCTCATTTCCATTAAACAGCTAATAAATAAACTCTTAACAGTGCAATCAACAGGCATGTATGAGGAAATACTTGCGAGACTCATAAATTAATCACTCTGATTTCCAGGGTCAGAAAATGGAGATCTCGGCAAATGAATTAATGGAATTATTCATAACATGCATATCCTCAGACTGTTCTTAATAAAAAATGTTTTTGTAAGGATGGAGTAACAGTATTGCTCCGGGCCACTAATTATGAGGTAAAGCAAAGAGGGTTAAGTAAGCTTCGTTCCCTAATTACCCCACATCTTTCAGGGGTTACTCCGACATGTCTTTAAAAACACTTTCAGACGCTCGGGGGGAATTTAGACAGGGGATAATACAATAACCAAAGCAATTTTACTCCTCTCTCAGCGAGTATTATTTCCACATTATGACGGAGTGACTGCAAGGAGTGAAATTAGGCTATCACGCTTTTTTGTCAAATAATATGATGCTCTGCAACGACTATTTAGTAAAAAAACAATTAACAAGAAGGCTCCTGTTCCAATTAGAACCTTCCCCATTTATTCTACAATACTATTTTATGACAATGGTGGGCAATTAAGTGCATATCTGACATCATTACGCACGGTCGGTGTCCCACAAAACATGTCATTAATACAGCAGGAAAAAAAGACAAACTACACTATCAAGGACACAGATAGCGGTAATACTCAAAGTCATTTTTTTAAAAGTTATTTAATTTGTATAAAACACAAACTCAGATTGGATTTACATGTGGACTTATTTGACATAGAGTTCTGGGATATAACTTCCAAATTGGTGAAAATGGTATTTGTAAAAATCCAATAAAGCCATTTGTATGAAGTGAGTTGGACTTCCCAGCATGGACACACCCAAACACCATTCTTTGGCATTCAGTCATTTCATAAATAAACACATCAGATCTTACACTCTAAAATCCAGGTATTGTAAAATTCTTATCAAGTCCACTCAGGTACACAAAACAAACATCAAACAGGCAAAGGCCAAAAAAACATAGATATAATATCAGACACTGTTTTTATAGGGCAGCTATTGTTCTGTCATAATATTTTAAGACTTCAAAGGTAGTACATATATTATGACCATGTGCAGTGCCTCTACTGCAGTCCATCAGTCCCTGACAGTGACAGACCATAATGTAGACTCTTTAGTATTGAGTTTGTCAGGGGTCAGGTCCACCCCTGATGTGTGGTGATAGCAGTGGGAGGTTATGTGCAGTGCTTGACTTGGACTGGAATAGGTGCCGTTGCTCATTTTGGGTTCTGGTACTGTTTATATTAAGGTGCAGGTGCTCCACAATACTTTCTAGTTCATATTCTATAAGAGGAACAGGAGATCAAGCAGTAGAACATTTTAGGTGCTGGTACTCAGCTCCGGTGAACTCCTGCCCAAGTCAAGCACTGGCTATGTATTATGTATAAGGGTCAGGTGTGAGAGGGTCACCAAAGTGTATGTATGTATGTATGTATGTATGTATGTATGTATGTATGTATGTATGTATGTATGTATGTATGTATGTATGTATGTGTGTGTGTGTGTTAGAGGGTCACCAGAGTGAATGTGTGTGTGTGTGTGTGTGTGTGTTAGAGGGTCACCAGAGTGTATGTATGTGTGTGTGTGTGTGTGTGTGTGTTAGAGGGTCACCAGAGTGAATGTGTGTGTGTGTGTGTTAGAGGGTCACCAGCGTGAATGTGTGTGTGTGTGTGTGTGTGTTAGAGGGTCACCAGAGTGAATGTGTGTGTGTGTGTGTGTTAGACGGTCACCAGAGTGAATGTGTGTGTGTGTGTGTGTGTTAGAGGGTCACCAGAGTGAATGTGTGTGTGTGTGTGTGTTAGAGGGTCACCAGAGTGTATGTATGTGTGTGTGTGTGTGTGTGTGTGTGTTAGAGGGTCACCAGAGTGAATGTGTGTGTGTGTGTGTGTGTGTTAGAGGGTCACCAGAGTGAATGTGTGTGTGTGTGTGTGTGTGTGTGTTAGAGGGTCACCAGAGTGAATGTGTGTGTGTGTGTGTGTGTGTGTGTTAGAGGGTCACCAGAGTGAATGTGTGTGTGTGTGTGTGTGTTAGAGGGTCACCAGAGTGAATGTGTGTGTGTGTGTGTGTGTGTTAGAGGGTCACCAGAGTGTATGTGTGTGTGTGTGTGTGTGTTAGAGGGTCACCAGAGTGAATGTGTGTGTGTGTGTGTGTGTGTGTGTGTTAGAGGGTCACCAGAGTGAATGTGTGTGTGTGTGTGTGTGTGTGTTAGAGGGTCACCAGAGTGAATGTGTGTGTGTGTGTGTGTGTTAGAGGGTCACCAGAGTGTATGTGTGTGTGTGTGTGTGTGTGTGTTAGAGGGTCACCAGAGTGAATGTGTGTGTGTGTGTGTTAGAGGGTCACCAGAGTGAATGTGTGTGTGTGTGTGTGTGTGTGTTAGAGGGTCACCAGAGTGAATGTGTGTTAGCAGAGCTGGCATGTCCGTCTCACAGGCCGCAGACTTTAGCATTGTCGGCCACATCACTAAGCAGCCCCGCACTCACTGGGATCTTCACATTCCGTGGCCTGGGAGAACAGAGAGAGAGCTGACTAGTAAGTGATTATCAGCCTCGTCATACTTCATATTTGAGTGGTATGAAAAAGTAGAAAGCAATATATGTAAATTGGCTATTAAAGAGAAAGCCCTGAATGAACTGTTCATATGATACTGATGGTCAACACCAGGCCGACAGCAGGGAAGGCAACTATTTATTTGCATGAAAAGAAAGAAGAGCATTTGACTAATTAATAGCAGGCCATTCCTCAAGCATGTATATACAAATGGAAGGAAACAAGCAGTTAAGTTAAACGTCTTGATGTTAAAACCACTTATTTCAACTAAATACACGTATTTTATTCAAACTGAGATACAATATACATTTGCCTCTAATTTTGGTCTGAATTAAAGAATAAATGAATCAATTATCCGACATGGGTGGAAGAGCCACTGTATTCTAAATCTGTCATATTGAAAAGTCTAAAAACACTGAATGCTTCTTTTGTGTCCCATATGGATGTATTAAGACTGTCTGTAACAATACATGAGCAAATAAAACATTTTGTATTGATTGTACTGGTGACAGGCATTGATGATATCTTGATGTGAAAACCTTTGCTGCTGCACTGGGTGATAGGACTATAGATTGTTACGGCACCTCATTGCTGCGCTGTCCAGTTGTGAGTGTTCTGAGCGGACCTTCCTGCTGGGTCTCCCACACCCCGGAGGATTCCTCTTTCCCAGGATGTTGGCGTAGTTATATTTGGATGAAGGATGGGGGCCCATGTGGAAGTCTGCTGCAACACAAACAAAGCGAGTCATTCAAAGCAAGTCATACACACACCTTGTCACAGTTCTAACGATGCTTCGGACATACAGACAGCAGGACCAGAGTAGGGAGAGCGTTGTTGACCTTGGAGCAAAGTTTGTGAGGCTGTAATATGGGATATGCACATTTGTAAAGTGCAAAGTGAGTCTCTTTCAAAATATTTCTTAGATATTTGTATATGTCTCTAGCAGAATGATGTAAAAATAGATAACAGTACATTATCGTACCAGTAAAGGGATCTGTGATCTGGCCGGTCATAATTCTTTCATCTTTCAGTTTTTTCTTGGCGTCTTTCGACGCTTTCCAGTTAATCAGGAACTGCCTGGACAACTCATTAATTTCCTTCCCATCAAGTTCGTCTACAAAAACAACATTATCATCGTCTACAAAAACAACATTATCATCGTCTACAAAAACAACATTATCATCGTCTACAAAAACAACATTATCATCGTCTACAAAAACAACATTATCATCGTCTACAAAAACAACATTATCATCGTCTACAAAAACAACATTATCATCGTCTACAATTAAATTAGGTCCTGTGTGTTATAGAGGTGATATATTTTCTGTAATCGTAGAGAATTACGTAAAAGACATTAGTTATTGAAACATCATATAATGTGAAATGCATAATACATTTCCTATGATCATTAGGTGGATGTACACAACTATTTTCTCACTCAGGCATTTGCACACAGTTATCAGCCTGTCTCTGTACTTGGGTTTGTGGCACACAGGATTTCCACTCAAATCCATTCGATGCAGCTGAGGCCATTGGCTGAACACCAACTCTAAGTCCTAAATAGAATACAAGAAAAATACAGAGAAACTTACGTTTTACATACTGTACTTACAAATGTAAAGATGTCGGACACTATATTGCAGAGTCTCTGTACAGTCTTTACATGACAAAGTGTAGGAAACAAAATGGCACTTTAACCTTTGAGGAAGTGAAAATGGAGCACTCTATAGTATCCATTTATAATGCGTCTACGGACTGTACTTTCGACAATGGGTGGCAGCATAGCCTAGTGGTTAGAGTGTTGGACTAGTAACCGAAAGGTTGCAAGTTCAAATCCCTGAGCTAACAAGGTACAGATCTGTCGTTCTACCCCTGAACAAGGCAGTTAACCCACTGTTCCTAGGCCGTCATTGAAAATAAGAATTTGTTCTTAACTGACTTGCCTAGTTAAATAAAGGTAAAATGAATAAGATGTCATATAATTAATGTAATCAAACAAACCACTCTCCAGTGGTAAAATCATACTATCAACTAAAAAATCTAATACATAATTCAAAGGTAGCACTGCCAAGGGAAAAGGTGTAAACAACACATCAGCAGTTTAACAAAACAATTAAACAATGGTGTTGTGTGACTAACAAGTTTTTCCTGCGGGCGCCTTCCACCGGCTCCTCTAGCGTGTTGCCTGTCCTGCAATGTATGTTTATCTAAAGGCACATTAATCCAAGCCTGGAAATATGTATACTCTCTGGACGCGCTCTGATTGTTCATTGCCTTCCTGTCTCGGCCAAAGCGCTTCCACTTTTCCAGCCCGCGCTGCAATCAGTTCAGAGGGGACCCCTTCGGCGCGGCGCGCTCCCAGGCTTTGATAAATGATCGTGTCAGGGCTGTCACTCACAAGGGCCTTTGCGAGGAGCGGCTCAGCGCCAAATTGCATCCCCTGCGGGAGCGCGGAGTCTAGAGCAGCCCGGACTGGACGAGCACTGCACGGCGCTAAACTGCTGGGCCCTGGTTTCTCACTGGACTTAATGATAGGCCAGTTATGAACCTGTATTTGACCAGCGATTAAATTAGTCCGTCCTCTCTGGTCCTCTCTGCCCCGTGCCGTGTGAATGGCCTCGGTAGATACCAGCCCATTTGTCACCCTGGCTGACTGCCTGTCATAATATATTTTAAAAATCTATAATGCTTCCTCTGGATTCTGACCACACTGGGTTGAAGGCGGGATTGATCCTTCACGGTCCTGTCTTTGCAGGATCAATAATGGAAGAGGGGTTGTATAAATTAAAGGAGATATCCAATAAACATGAGAACATGAGAGCTCCCTCTGACACATGTACAGTAATTACCTGCAAAAGGTTGCTCTGCTCAGTGGAATATCATTGTGTTGAGTGCCAATGTTACCCACGCTAACGGTGTGCTTCAATGCTGTGTCCCAAAGTGACATTATAGCATGGATGAAGAGACATCCTTTTAAAAAGAGTTCAACCATCTAGCCTTTCAGATCCATAGAGAGAGAAAAAGTATTTTCCTCAGAAGTGGAGTCACAGGAACGCACAGCAGGTCGTTTTTCAAGGTCAACACAGCGAACAGAAACCATATCTCTGCTTCAAATGAATCTCCCATCAAGTTTAGTGGTGCTGCTAGGGAGGAGGTATCAAATGCTGTACTCACAGAGAAAGAGGAAAAATCAGCCTCCAAAGGAAGGAGAGAAACTTGCGCTTGTTTAAAGCTGTCAGCGAAGGCAGTCCTAGGGGACTAGGCCGCTGATTTGTTGAATAATTCTAACCTTGTGTGAGTTGCAGAGACTGTGAACCTCTGGCGGGATTTGCAGGATTTGGTTCTTTAGCACCCTGCTCTCCATATCATTTCACACATCACTTACAGAGGGCAGCGTTGCTATGTTCATGTTACCCTGATCTGCTTATAGTCAGCGTGTTGATTTGAATACACCACGGCACACATCGTTTCTGTGATGTGGTGTGGGTTCTTTTTCGATCGCACGGTACGCTCACAGTTTACACTTTTGTCACGTAGGGTAAGAGTAGAGTAAGTAGTAACTGGTATTAGCTAACTCCATCAGTAGCAGTGCTTTTATGAGGAAACGTAGGAGCTCTTACCTGCATGTCCTGTAGCTGGTTGTCAGCAGCAAAGAAATGTGTGAGTTTCTTTAGAATGGCGAGATCTCTGACATCATCTATGTTGTTCTTATTGATATTCAAGACACCTAGAGATTCCTGCAAAGATAAGTGAAACATTTGAAAAACTACTTGAATAATATTTACAACCAGTATATATTATTGTCCCTTGAGTACGCCTGTAAAATGGTTCTATAATGGTTCTATTAAATACTGCTATTGAAATTTGATATTCGTCTTAGTTTCAGTTCCTTTAACTAGAGCTGTTGATTAAAAGCGGGAGATTTTACATTTGCACTGCAATTTCTTTAATTATCAAAATAAACAAGAATGTGAGATTTGCAGTTTGTTTACCCAGGGCCCGAGGAGTAAACAGCCATGGTTGATCTGTGAGACCAGAAAGTGCCACAGAGCTCTCTTTGACATCATCAAACCCAGCACAATACCGCTTTTACAGGGACCACTGGCCTTATGGAAATCTGAGAGACCTTTGCCAGACAAGCACATAATGCAGGTTGTGAACATATATGGTCTTATTGCTGAAGAGGGTGGAAATTATGAGGTTACCAATACAGAGCAACATGAGATCAATGGTGGAATCCTGGTGCATAACTTGCATTTCAGTTGTCAATTGTGGTGTGAAATGAGCTGAAACAATCTCCTTTACTATAGGATGTGGTTGGTGATGTAGTTGGTGTGTCTGCATACTAGGTTGGTCTTGCTCCTAACAGAAGTCGGCTAGGCGAAGCGAACGTCTATGCCTCGCATACTCCCTTAAAAATACATTTGCTTGAAAAACAACAAAAAAGTGCCAATATTACTTTTTGTCCCTCTTGAGATGGCCTAGCAACAATATACAGCTACACTTCCTCAAAATAGTCAGAATCGATCTAAGATAAATCAAGGAATCTGTCTTAGTCGCGCAACTTTTCATCTAAGATGTTCGGTGCAGTATTTCTCAAGTGAAAAAGTGTGCATGAAAACTAGTAATCTCTCGTTGAACGACAACAAACACGTAATTGAAAAATCCCTACTGTTGCCCAATGTCACGTCCTGACCCTTGTAAGAGGTCATTTTCCATAGTAGAGTGGTCAGTGCGTGACAGGGGGGTGTTTTGGGTGGTTTTGGTTTTCTGTTTCTATGTGGGGTGTTCTAGATTTCTATTTTTATGTTTTTGTTTTCTATGTTTTGGCCAGGTATGGTTTCCAATCAGAGGCAGCTGTCTATCGTTGTCTCTGATTGGAAGCCATACTTAGGCAGCCTGTTTTTCATGTGTGGGTGTGGGTAGTTGTTTTCCGTTTTGTCAAGTGTACCTAACGGAACTGTTGTCGGTCGTTTGTTGTTTTGTTGAAGTGTTTTTCATTAAAGAAAAGAATGAGCACTATACACGCTGCGCCTTGGTCTCCTTTAGACAACCCTCGTTACACCCAATCACCAACGAAGGGGCGTAGACTTCGGCTACCGAACTTTGGCTTGCCTCAATAAAAAATGTTGTGTGCTCGAACAGCCGAAAAAACCCTGCCAAATGCTGCCGAACACAAAAACTAACACAAATGTCACAAAATGTATTTAGAATATATGCGCACACTGTTTAGACTGGGAAGCATACAGTAAGTTTTAGTATGTCTTACAGCGAGGGAGAGGAGAGTCCTGGGGTCAAAGAGCAGCTTCTCTCCACTGGGGAGTCTCTGGCCCTCCATGTGGAGCTCCTTTAGCTCCCCCAGCTCCTCTAACCTCTCCACCACCGTGATGCTGTTTCCCCCCAGGTACCTGATGTGGCACAGAGAGAGACACACACACACAAACGTAAGAGATATACACGCATGCACGCCAAGACAAAAACACGGGCGAATGGAGAAACATGGACACATGCACACAGACAGTCATAGACAGTTGAATATATCTCCAAAGTTTTACCACAGACATCATACATTTAAAGGGATACTTTGGGATTTTGTCAATTAAGCACTTTATCTACTTCCCCAGATATAGATTAACTTCTGGATTTTACCTTTTCGTCCAGTATGAAGGAATTTAGAGTTATTTTCACGAGCCAATGCTAAGTAGCGTTAGCGCAGTGACTGGAAGTCTACAGGAACAGCTAGCATGTTAGCTGTTGCCATAGACTTCCAGTCATTGCGCTAACACTAGTTAGAAATTGTGCTAACGCCAGTTAGCAACTTCCTTCAAACTGCACGCAGAGACATAAAAATGGTATCATCGAGTTCATCTATCGCCAGGGAAGTAGATAACGGGCTTCATTGCCAAAATCTCTAAGTATCCATTTAAACTGGACAAGCTCCTACTCACAGTTTGGAGAGCTTCTGCAGGCTGGAGAGGTTATCTATATGAGTGATGTTGTTGTTCTGCATGTATAGGTGAGTGAGGTTGGAGGCAAAACCCAGGTTGCAGATCTGGCTAATCTGATTGTCGTACAGATAGAGGACTGTGAGGTTTCTGCACATGGAGAGATCGTCCTGCAACAAACAAAGTAGATATCCCTACTAGGGACGCACGATATATCGGTAAGCATATTGGAAACGGACGATATTAGCTAAAAATGCCAACATCGGCCCGATGTCTAGTTTAACGCCGATGTGCAAAACCGATGTCAAAGCTAACGTGCATACCCATATAACATAGGTAAATGACGGAATGACTTGAAAATAAAGGAGAGCCGCACACTCTTAGAGCTCAGATGCAAAAATGTAATGTCCAATGTTTCGACAGGCAAGCTGTCTTCATCAGGGTACCAAGCTGTCCTTTATTTTCAAGGTTTCCACTCCACTAGCCAGCACCACGCTAGCACCATGCGTTTCTTTTTCCTCTGGATGACGTAATGACGCCACAAAAAATACACAGCGCTACTCAGAACAAAAGCAGAAAAATACTAAGCGCACACTTCCAACAACTAAACAAGTTCAAGTTCAGCAGTCATTTGAAAGACTACGAACATTTCAGCGAGACAACTCAAAGATGAAATCCATTAACGCCAACATAACGGAATTCATTGCCCTTGACAATCAACCGTTCTCTGTCGTGGATGATGTTGGCTTTCGCTGACTGGTCGAGCACTTCGAGCCCAATACCAAGTAGCCGCTATTTTTCAGATGTTGCCCTACCAGAGTTACACAGTATTGTTGAAACGCACATCTATGAGCTACTTGCTATGGGCGTCACTGCTATTACCTTCACAACTGACATTTGGATCAGCGATGGCAGCCCCATGAGCATGCTGAGTCTGACAGCACAGTGGGTCGACGAGGATTTCGAACCGAGGAGAGCCGTATTGCATGCTCAAGAATGTGCTGGTTCTCATTCCGCTGCTGCCATTTGAATGACATTTGGGAACATATTTAAAACTTGGAAACATGAACACACTCCTAACGCCATTTGAACAACTGAGTCGTGAAATAAGATAACCCTTTGTCATGGCACTGAAACGCCTGCTCAACAAAGCTGCAGACAGACCGTGGGCTTAACTTTACAAAAGTACTCAAGGCTGTGAACAAGCGATTCGGTGGTATTCTCTCTGAGCCTCTTTACTGTGTCGCCACCATGCTCGATGCTAGGTACAAGGACCGCTACTTCGATGCAGACAAGAAACATGGTTTACGTGAAATGTTACAGACACAGCTGGACAAGATGGAAATGGACACAGTGACAGTGCGCACTGAGGAAGAGAGGCCACGTAGAGAGCTGAAACTTCACTGCTTGACATGTATGATGAAATCCTGGTTGAGAATGAAACAACTGAACAAATTAACAACTAAACCGCACAGCAAGTAAGTGAAAGAAATAGGTTTTGATCATGTTTTACTGGTAATGGGACATACGTAAATGCCAACAAAATAACTTTTTGGTCAGTGTGTGTATGTGTGTGTGTGTGTGTGTGTGGGTGTGTTTGTGTTTCAACTATTTAACTGTACTAGAATGCTTAAAAGGCCTCTAAAAATGTTTATATTGGTTATCAGTATCGTTTTTTTGTCAAGGAAAATATTGGATATCGGTATCGGCCAAAAATGTCATATCGGTGCATCCCTAATCCCTACCATTAGAAGCTAAGAGAGAGAAGCACAGAAACAAAACATAGCTAACATATATTAATTTAGTATGTCTTGTGATATCGTACTTACAATGTCCTCTATGTTCCTGTTGGAGAAGTTCAGGTGAGTGAGTTTCTTGAGGTACGTTGGGAGGGAGTAACTTCTCTTGTTTTTGAAATGGTTGCTGGATTTGGCAATCAGATCCATGTTGAGGCGGACCATGATGGCTTGTCACAGACACTGCTTCAGAGTGGATCCTTTCCAGCTTCAGCCAAGCGCTCACAGAACAACCACCAGAAACATCTGAACAAGGGAAACGCATGAACTAGCTGTAAAGAGACGAGTCAGAAGGAAAATACATGTCATTGGAGTTATGCCACAGAAAATGTTTGTCCTTTTCAAAAATATATATTTTCTTAATGAAATATTTGTGATATTAGGTGCTCATTGAAGTAAAGTGGAATATAGCTATGCCTAAATTAAACTGAATGTGTATAAAAGGAAGCTGATAGCATTTGTCAGTCAGCACCGGTAACTGCTGCTAAAAGCATTAGCTGGTCATTTTTATTCTCACAACTGGCTTTACACCAGAAATGAAGGATGAGAGGTGCAAAAGTGGGATGGGCACTCAATTTGTGGTAATTAGGTCCATCTATTCCCCAAGCAGGCCTTCTATTCCCCAAGCAGGCCTTCTATTCCTCAAGCAGGCCATCTATTCCCCAAGCAGGCCTTCTATTCCTCAAGCAGGCCATCTATTCCCCAAGCAGGCCATCTATTCCTCAAGCAGGCCATCTATTCCTCAAGCAGGCCATCTATTCCTCAAGGTGTCCATCTATTCCTCAAGCAGGCCATCTAAACAAGACTTTATTCCTTTTCCTCTCTGCCTCAGTTCCAGTGGTATGCACATATGCCTCAGTTCCTGTGGTATGCACATATGCCTCAGTTCCAGTGGTATGCACACATGCCTCAGTTCCAGTGGTATGTACACATGCCTCAGTTCCAGTGGTATGCACACATGCCCCAGTTCCAGTGGTATGCACACATGCCTCAGTTCCTGTGGTATGCACACATGCCTCAGTTCCAGTGGTATGCACACATGCCTCAGTTCCAGTGGTATGCACACATGCCTCAGTTCCAGTGGTATGCACACATGCCTCAGTTCCAGTGGTATGCACACACTTCTGTTGAGAGAGAAATACACGCACACACAGATCTGAATGTGACAGCAAATCTTTTCTAAACTTGATCTCTGGGCATGAGGCTGAGTTGACATGGAGAGCCCCTGATCGATTGAGATGAGATCTCCACTGTGCAGCTGCAAGGTCAGTGAAGCCCTCGGGACTGGACGGACAGCAGTTAATCACGTTCAAAACAACTGACACAAGCAGCAGTTAACTTACAGGATAAACACAAAGCCACATACATAAATGCTCTGTAGCAACTAACGTTAGCTAACTAGCTAACTATTACTACTACTGTTACTAGTACTGTAGATAACGGTAGACATAAACAACAAACTAGCAAGGCAACTAACTTTAGCCTTTCAACAACGCTGTCAGCGCTAGCCAGACAAAAAATAGGCTTTCAAAGTACATACAAAGCTACCTACCACTGTAGAATATGCACTTGTCCTTGTAATTTGATGATAAAAGAGACTAATGCTAAAGATGCGGGGTGAGATGAGGTGAAAGTTTACACTCGTGTGTGGATATCCTTGTTGGGAATGGTTGCCATGGCAACAACACAGATGAGCGTGCAGAAAGGACTGCGCAGCTCATCTGCATACTTTCCTATGCAATAAAAATATATTTTATGCAGATACTGTTACTTTCCTTTCTCTACTATATTGGAATAGTAACAGATTGCTTACTAGTACGCTAATTAACAACCACGGATTTATTTGAGTTTTTCGAGCATGAGCTGTTTACAAACTGTGTCAATGGTTTACACAAGTGTCAATCAAATTGTGCACCATGTGCAGTTGCAGTCAGAAAGATAGATTGCTATTCTGCTCATTACTAATTACTTACAATGGTTGCCTGTATACACGCATGTAATTCTTGTCAACGCTCTGTTATAGTTAACTACAAAAACCTTTTTCCCCCGATTATGACAGTTTTGTGAAAAATGACCAAAACACAGGCCGTTATTAATGTGAAAAAAAATTACCGTGCACCAAAACTTGAGGATATAAATTAATTTCCTTTTTCTTATAGTACATTTCAGTTAAAAATGAACCCAAACGTAACTGGATCTAGAACAAACATAGGAATTCACAAAGGAAGTGGTAGATGAATTACATGGCTTTGGCAGAAATTAATTGGCTGTGCAGTGCATTACATTATTGCTGCAGTCAGCATTCAGGTAAGAAAACAAAACATTTCCTTTAGATTGTTCATTTCTCTGTGAACCACAGTTTTTTGCCATTTGTATCTAGATCTTCCAAATTGTTATATATGCATCCAAAATATTTGTGAAATGGATTGCATTTCACACTTAATTACCTTTGGGCTATACTTTTCTGGCTGAGTATATAAAAATAAATATTGGATAAATATAGAGAAAGACAGAATCAAACAAGCTAAATTGCATTCCACTTTTCCTTTCTTCAGAAATAGCCAGAAAAAAATTCCATTCAAACACCATAAATCATGTAGTATTTTATGTACCTTTCTAATGATCAGCTACTTGTGTGGTATTGACCTCTGAAATAAAAACTGTTTTGCCTTTTCAGTGGTGAAATGTAAAACATTTTATGTCCACGATCCAGGATTATATGAGGTCAAAGGTTAAATAAAGATCAAAGAGTGTGGAAGATGTCAAACAGACAGAAAGGCAGACAGACATACACACATAAACAGTAAAACAGAGTGAATTTATTAACCATCTTGCAGCTACCCCTGAGGTCAGGCCTCTATTGCCTGCAAACTTTTACATGAGGTAACCCGACACCATGTTTATCAGTTTCTCCAACTTTCTGGGCTGAATGCTGTCCCACTTCTCCCCTTCTCTCCAGCCAAGATCACATTGCTCCCAGTAATAATGCGTGTAACGCGCCAAGCAGGCCGGGGTCACAGTGCGATTGGCTCAGTGAGTCTCAGCAGTGACCCGTGCATTGTTATATAATGTCAGGGCCCGGGCTTCCTGCGACTGAATGACTTGCCTCCACTTATGCATGCAGAGCACTTGGCAGGGAGGAAATGTAGAGCTATGGGCCCTTATTTCCCCCCAAACATAGCTCCCCTTTAGGGCAACCAGTGAGTTCCAACCCCCTTCACTACACCATGCTTGTTGATCGTGTTCTGAGATCCAAAGTGAACAGAGCCTATAAGGGCCTAGAGATAAATAGCTGTTCATCTTTAGCCTTATCAATCATCTGTTCTCAGAACTAGTTAGTTTTTTAAAACAGGATTACATCACCCCTGTTTATTATTCCAATTAATTTTCAATTAATTCACCAAATTAGGTGGAATTTCACTGTTTCATGGACGATTTGGATAATAGGAAGCATATTTAATGTATGCTTAATGAAAATAAATGTAACTTACATTGCAATAGTATTGAATGCTTGGCTTTCATTGGAATTCACATTTACTAGTTTCCACTGTTGCATAGAAATGTTCATCTGGTGTTGATCATAAGATTTACATGCAGGCCTAAGTCCAATGCGTTCAGTACGGAACACTGGTTTTATATTTAAATGATAAATTTACAAACCTTGCATTAGGTAAAACCATTACTAAGAAAGTACATTCCATATACTCGTAGAGCATCTAGCCATAACAGTATTTAGCTCTTTCAGTAACAGTACTGTAAGGCACTTAAAGGTTTGGCAAAACCACTAGCTACAGTGGATTCAATGGACCATGTGAGGGGAAAGCCAATTGTTTACTCTTGTTAATTCCAAAATTCACAAATTGCATTAAACACTATTAAATAAGTTTCCTCTTTCTGAAACACCACATTAGGACACACACCTCACCAACTAAAATGATGTAAAAAGAAAATCATTACAAGAATTTGTGCCAAAGCCCATGTACATGACAAAATGCAGACCCATTCAATGTGCCCCAAATATGGTTCCGTGCCTCTGCAATGCTGCATCAAAAATATACATTCCACCAGTACAATACTACAAGAAAAAAGTATTATTACATGAAACTGTGCCAGGGCTGCTGTGTGTAAGGAAAGGCAGACTGAGTGTCTGCTTCGATGAAGAGCAGACGGGTTGTGTGAATAGACTCGTGTGCACGGCTCCTGTTTCTGTGCTGCAGCGCAGCTTGACGACTCCGTCACCCTGAAGGACTGTGTACCATTGAGACAACCTGCACCAAGAGCCACTCCACGGTGATATCTCGACCATGCCAGCCTGTGTTTACGTTTGAGCCGATGCAGCGGCTTGAGTTTGTTGTTCCATTATGTAATGCTATGATTGGCCAGAGTTGAAATGACTGGCTAACTGGTTGTAGATTTTGTAATGGAGAAATATATAACCATGGTCTTTGTTAAAGTGTTAGGTTGTACTCTACTCCAGCCAATGCCAAACAGCCATGGGACATGACAATACAACAGCACTGTGTCATGCTGAACCCAATGGAGCATACCGTTCAAATGTCTGCAAGCATTCAAAAAGAAATCTACATTATTTAGTGTACGCTTAATGAAAAGCAATTCAGTTAAAACAATATGGTTCATCAACCTCAGGAATACTTCACTGAAAACTTTAGTCAAGGAAATAAATCTCGAACGTAGATAGACTTTAAACACCACTATTTATTTACGTACACACATAAGTTGAGATCAATCATTCACTAACTTTCTTCAGATAACAAGTGACAGATCATTCTGCTAACAAGAATCTAAATGCTAAACATACAGAGTAATACACACTGGGTGAACTCGACTTGGGCCGTTTCGGACTTAGTTGGCAGACGTGTTGATTTGATTGAAGAGTTTATCCTTGATGACTTGAGACATCAGACCATGGATCGCCTCAATGGTCGTCTTGCAGCTAGAATAGCCAGGGGAAAAAGGGAAAGTGAAGTTTTGCTCTGGACATGAAGAGATCACAGAGATGACCTATCAATCAACAGACCGGTCAGATTAATAAACAGACAGGTGTTGCATTCATGGGAGAAACTCAAGAAATCCCAGCTATTGTATAAATAAGCAGATATTGATTAGTTAGGTAGGACATGCCACCAGCTAAAAAAGTAACTAATCATTCTTATCACATCTACACACAAATAATGTGTGATCAAAATGGTTACAAAACATATTGTAATAATAGGGATATTGGATAACTTAAAGGCCTAAGCAGACCAGAGATTTAGATTTTCCATTGATGGCGTTCATTAGACAATAACATAAGACAGATTAATGACAATTGATTTCACTTTGTCAGCCGTTTATTTCACTACTGTGGAGTTTAACAGCATCTCAAATTGGTTTACAGTTTTCAATAATATCAGCAATCATCAAAGTAACAGTGAATGAGGAATTATCAACAATCCAGTCAGTCAGTCAGTCAATACCTCCGCCTAAACAAAACATACGGTGATGTATGCTTCTATGTCAACAAAATATTGACCATGACAATATTAGAGAATCACGCTATGAATCAATCACTAAATAACCCGAGGTCTGGTACTGAATGCCAAATCAATAAGTTAGCCAAAATGCCTAATAAACATTATCTAAACTGTGTTGCCTTACCTGTCTCGTGTAGCTTTGGCCAGTTTGTCCTCAGACTTCCTGTCGTGTGTGTCCAGGCCCAGCATGAAGCTTCCTCTTCCCAGCTGAGCCTCCGACTGCTCCAGCTTCTCAGACAGGTCAAACACCTGGCCTGTGGTGTATTCTGAATTCTGCAGACACATGGTCACACACATTGGATTATGTACCTATACGTTATAATGTCATGTAGCATGATCAGACGAAAGTATACAATTAAGTTAATCAAAGTGCGTGGAAGCAGTAGCTTATATACTGGTCCGTGTGTGGGCTTTCTTTCCACACACACACACCTTTACCAGGGAGAAAGTTCATGCACATTTTCACCACCACCTATTTTCTTCACCGCTACTGAGACATTCAATACAAGTATGCCGAACTTGATAAAGGCTTAAATGGCTTGCCAAGTCGCCGTGAAAAGGGTTCGTGAAAAGGTTTGCCTAAGGTGAGGCCGTGTTTCCACGGAGCAGGTAATTAGGAGACAATGACAGGGGCCCAGACTGTGGTAACAGTGTAGTCACTGACAAAGCCCTTCGCCAATGGAGCAGCCAATTCCTGACAACTAGTCAATCCATCTTAATCCAGAATGCCCAGAGTGCACTGTTTGGATAGTCTGCTGCCTTTAGACTGTTTAGCCAGAGCGGCGGCATCCACAATGGGAATTCACTGGGGCTTTCAATCTCTAGAATGTACTGGCAATGAGGGAGATGATCCATAGTGAACCACAGTGACATTGTGTCACATCTCCAACGCATGGATTATTTGTTTGCAGGTTAACGTGGTGGCCTCAGTCATATTAATTAATGTTTGTAAATCTGTTTACAGACTTAAACTAAATGGCTATTAATAACAATCTAAATAAACAGAGGGATTTTTATTCATATGCAAGACCTCTACTTCAGCTGACCCTTGATTCTGCATTGAATTGTTAGATATCTCATTGTAAAGTGTTCTTGAACATTGCTTGATATAGAGTTGTATTCCAAACACTTACCGTCAGAAGACTTGAAGAGCTCAGAGTGTTGACCCAGTATTTATTCCAGAGGAGCTCCAGTAATTTCCGGTCGAGGGAAGACTTGAAATAAGTCACCTCCAGGGCATAATACCTAAACAAACAAAACCCCACGGCACTTAGTGAATAATTACACAATGTCAATTAAATGAACAATATATTACCTTTTTATTTACCACAGTGTTACTAAGGCATTATTAAAACATAATAACTTGAACTTGTGTTATAGGCTACATCAACCTAAACACATGTTTTTATTTGAAGTAACTTGTCATGTTTATACATAGACAATTTGCAAGATGATGCTTAAGATTATGTGTGTGCCTAAACATTCTGGCAGTTAAATGTCGAACAGGACTCACTGTTTGCAGTGCACACCGAAGTCTTCAATCTTGTTCAGGGGAATGGTCTGATACTCAGAGGGTCCTTCATCAGGAGGTTTGTAACCCTGAAAACACAGACAATTATTAGACTCATTGATAAATTGATATTTAGAGAGAGGAAAGGTGGTCTTAAAATATTTGCCCAATTTGAGAGAGACACTCAGCTATCCATTAAGGAATTAGCCAATTAAGGAATGGAGACAATTAACACAAGATTGACAATTAATCTCTAATATTATTTATTATAGATACAAGAAAATCTTAAAAATAAGTGTTCCATGTTGTATGGGTAATAAATACTGTACAAAAATGATATATTATGTATTTATGATTGGAATATTTTTTGCAGTAATTTTGTACTCAACTTGTCTAATGTAATACAGCTAAAGACTGAAATAATTGCAATAAACACATTTTACTCCTTACTTTGGGATATGTTCTGAAGGCGCCAAGATTGACTTTCCCTGCAGATATGGTGCGAGTGGGGTCAATCTGGGAGGGAAACAGATACAGTAGAACAGGAAAATGCATTCTGAGGTCAGAGTCTCTAGAGATCACCCCAAGCCGGCCACCAGGTGTGAAGTTTTTTTCTTAACTACTGCTGCCAGTGTATTCAAAGTACACACTTAATTACCCTATGCCCTTGGGATTGGAGCACTGCGAATCCAATCAAGTGCAAATAACATCTACAGTTACAAAAGACAAATATTTGCCCGTGCCTCTTGGTGAATGACTACCATACATCAACAACCACTAAAGGGATGCCTAAACCTGATTGCACCCCTATCAGTTACTCATGCATGACTTTGTACCTGCAAATTCAAAAAGAAAACCAAAGTACTGTATTTAGGAAAGCAAATGGAAATTCAAACATGGGTATTTCGCAGGTATTGAGCTATTGAACTATGGGCTAAGGTTTATCTTTCACTGTACTCACCACCACTGCCACGAAGGGCTCTTGAAACTGCTGGTTGAGCATCTGAGTGCTGACATCGATACCTGACAACCAGCAACCGTAGCCTGGATGACTGTGGTACCAGCCAATGGCGTTCTCCAGCCGACCAACCTGACAGTTCACAAATGGCATGTTACCCTTGTGATAAACAGTTCTCACTAAAGTATCATATGTTTTATCAATCCTTTTCTGCAACATTGAGGACGAAAAACATGTCCCTCCCTTCCAGGAGTCAGTCATATTACCTGTTTGGCATTCTCAATGTAGGCAGCCATGTATTCATAAGCCGCAGCCTGCGCGTTGACCCGGGTCTCTGTGCCCTCCACTGGTAAGGCAAAGCTGTCCATGATGTTCATGGTCTCCCCGTCCACTTTCCCCAGCATCAGTCCCATCACCTCTAGGTTGCCCCCGGACCTGGCGTGCATCACCATTTTCAGCAGCGCCAGAGCAGATATCTTGCAGTACTTAAAGTATTGATGACTACGGGACAGCAATCATAGTAGTGTGAATTATACATAAGGAATAATGACATGCATTTGTTACTGCCAGTTCAGCTAGCTAACTAGCTAGCTAGCATTAGCAGCTAGCTAGCAATGTAGGGAGAATTGCCATTGTTGAAATGCTAACTAGCTAGCCAATTTAGCTAGCAGCTAGCTGGTCAAGCTACGTTAACTCAGTCCAACAATTAACTAGCAAACAGTTGCAAAGAAAAGCAACTGACAATCTATAAAATGTATACTTACTCCTTTGTCCATGGCTTCGCAGCAAGGATTTCTTGTTGTTGTTTTTTGTCATATTTATAGATTTCATCTATGCTCTGAACTTCCTGCATACTGTTTTGTAGCTCCCATGTTTTCTGTGCCATGCTACTCCCTGCCATTTTGACAAACTAGTTCCACTACCTCTCTAAAATATAAAGTAATACTAGAGAAAAAAGGTAGATAGAACTAGAGTGCTATCAAACGCTGAATAAAAAACCTCTAGCTAGCTAATTATAACATAATAAAAACCGGTATCCCTTGCTCATCTACTTGTTCAGGGAGCCATGACACTGGTCTGTACCATGCTGTGGGAAAGGAGGACATACACGTTTTAAAATATAAAATATTAGGTGAACGTATTATTTTTGTTCAATTCATGACTATAGCTACATAGAAAACGATCATATTAACCCAGAAATGCATGACATTTAAGAAATAAACTCATGATTTTATTCACCAACAGCTCAAAAAAACACCCATTGACGTGATGGTTTAGTCCAAACAACCCAGCAGACGACGTGATACAAATCGAAATACTGACATCTTCTGGGGAATGTTTGAAATGCAGACGCTTTTTACTGATTTCTTCTTTAGAAACAAAGTAATTAGTACATTTCATTTAGATTTGAAAGCCAAATAATGTCAATTTGTTAGTGTTGTTAGAGTTGTGAAGCACAATTTTTGAATCTTAAAAACAACCTGATAAAAAAACGTATTGAAGTTCTTGTGGCAGTGCGAAGTCTCGCGACCGTGCTGAACTAGCAGCACCACTTGATGGTCATTCATTCAGATAGCGCACTTCATCATTCATTGTTTGTCACGAAGATTGTTCATGCGGTAAGATACCATGTTGGTTTGGGTTAATATTTCCCTTAACGTGTTGCATGAAGAAGAAGAAAAAAATCGTTTTGGGACAAGTTTCTAACATTCGCAAGGACTGTAATTAAAGTTAGCTAGCCATTTAGCTTTGTGTATCGTGGTTGCCTAACAACGGGAATATGGATGCTCTAGCCCAGCTTTTTCCTCATTTCGAGCATCAAACAAACGGTTCAGATTTGACTGTTTATTCAAAGGTTATATTTGAACAATATATTGTTGATTGACAACCAGCATGTATTTGTATTTTATGCAGAAATGCATAACCTAGATCGTTTTTTGGAGGAACAGATAGCCAAAGTGGCTAAAGAGAGGGCATGTTTGGAAGAGGAGGAACCACCTTACATGACAGTCAAGGTGTGTAATTGTGCCAATGTAATAATGAGTAATGGCTGCAAACTCCAAATGTTTGGCCAAATGTTAGTTTCATGTTAAAAGCTTTCCTCAAATGTTGTAAATGATTTGATTACATAAATGATTGAAGTAAATGGCCAATAATATCTTTATTTTGTCACTGCAACAGACAAAGTCAGACAATGTAAACTCTGTAAAGGAGAACGCTGCTCCATTTGACTGGGCATCAACTCAAAGAGGACTTCCAAACCCTGGCAGAGGTACAGTGTAGCCTATGGTTCTATGACCACCACCATCCATTATGAATGTGACAAATAAAGTTTGATTTGAATTGAATTGTCATGGGGCAAGGTGTGGTTTGTTGTGTGTCTGTGGAATTGCTAGTGATATGCAGCACTTGCTAATGATTAAAGTCTGACGGGGTTTTTTCCCCCAGAGGAGAGCTCAGGATTAAGTTTGCAGTTGGGAGCAGAATATGAGCAGAAGAAGCAAAAACTCCAGCAAGAGCTTCGTTTGGACTACAGACGATATGTGGCTCAGGTTTGCTGTAGTTATGTTTAGAACGCAATCTATTATACTGTTCCTTACTAAGGTACCATGATGGGTATAACAAAAATAGCCGTAAGTTTCGAACTGCATTTTCTTAGTTCTCACAAAAACTTGCAGGAATTTACTGGCGAGGGAAGAAAGGTAGGGAATCCCCTTCTCTAACTGTCCACATCAGCTGAGGTGTTATTGAAAGTAGCCTTTTAAAATTGAATTTCCTTTGATGCACAGAGTTTGGGTTGGATCCATCGTTACAGGACAGTGTCTATTAAAACAGATTGTTGCTCCCCTTTTTGTTATTCCCCGTGTCACACTGACCCTTCCAATCTCTAACTCTAGAAAAAGGATCTGCATGCTGGTGAACCTGGCCCACAGGCTCAAGGCCTCTCCTTACCCATTGGTGAGAGGAGATTTGCCAAGGTAGCCATTTACTGTGTGTGTGTGTGTGTGTGTGTGTGTGTGTGTGTGTGTGGGAGTAAACAGAATGCTCGGTCACCATGGCCAGGCTAACATACCGACCAAGCCCTCTTTCATTGCACCGAGAGGCCCTTTTACCTTAGAATGACTTAAGGAGTGATATAGTACAGTGGTTTACATTTGCTTCCCAATGTTGATTGTGCAAGATAAGATTTGGTGTCCCACAGCAACTACTTTAGTTGACACTTGTGTATGCTGTAGCTAACTTAGCCTTATGTTTACCTGATAAAATAAAGCAAAATAAAATACTCTTCAATGGATTTTTTTTTTTTTTTTTTTAACAACTGAATGGCTTGTGATTTCAAGATGGGCACGTTTGTGTTGTCTTCCTCCAGGACAAATTAAGAGATGAAAGAAACAAGGAATACAACCTCTTCCTTAAAGGACGGTCAGGGAAAATAAGGAGACCACTTACAAATGCCTCTCAGGTAACATTAGATTATGCATACCTTGAATAAGATGTAGGGTTTTTTTGTGATAATATCTCTACCTATTCAATGTGTTTTTAATAAGTTTACGTTTGAATCTCCTGTTTATTGGCTACATTTGACTAAGATCCTACAGCATGTTGCCATTTTGATCATTTAACACATCTCTTTCCTGATTCACAGGTGCAGGCCCCGGAGACTGTGAGTCCAACTGTACTTTATTCTCCCCCAGCCATACCAGAGGCCCAGCATAACACCCAGCTTAACCATGGAGGCCAGCCTTGGGAGCGACTCCCATCCAGGAGGGACGCTGCCACCCTAACCGACAGGGGGACAGGGACAGAGGGTCAGGCCCCACGAGGGCGGAGGCACTGGGAGCTCCACAGACCAGAGGAGTCCCTGGAGCGCTGGGAGAGAAGGAGGCCCAGGAGGAGAAGCAGGCGCAGGGATGAGTACAACTCTGAGGAGGAAGAAGAGAAGTTTGAGTTCTTGGAGAGGGGGAGATCCAGACGGAGCCGAGAGCCAGAGTACACTGGGCGAAGAGAGAGGAGAATAGTTAATCACAGCCCTGACAGGTGCTTCACAGGAGAGTTGATCAGATCCAGCACTACCCCATCTATAAGCTATGGGGTTTTTCTATCGGCAAACTACCTGCTGCTGTAAAGAAATACACAGAGTGTACAAAACATTATGAACACCTGCTCTTTCCATGACAGACTGACCAGGTGAATCCAGGTGAAAGCTATGATCCTTTATTGATGTCACTTGTTAAATCCACTTTAATCAGTGTAGATGAAGGGGAGGAGACCGGTTAAACAAGGATTTTAAGCCTTGAGACAATTGAGACATGGATTGTGTATGTGTGCCATTCAGAGGGGGAATGGGATAGACCAAAGATTAAAGTGCCTTTGAATGGGGTATGGTAGTAGATGCCAGGCGCATTGGTTTGTGTCAAGAACTGTAATGCTGCTGGGTTTTTCACGCTCAACCGTTTCCTTGTGTCTCAAATAAGGTCCACCACCCAAAAGAGATCCAGCCAACTTGACACAAATGTTGGTAGGAAGCATTGGGGGGGGCACATCTCAAGAAAGAGTTCTAAATGTTTTGTACACTCTGTGTAAATATATAGTGATCATTGTAATCTGCTTGTTTAAAGGCCCTCTGCAGTCAAAACCGTGATTTTTCTGTTTTTTATTTTTATATATATATATATATATGAGGTTGGAATAATACTGTAAGTGTATTAGCGGTTTGAAAAGACCACCTGGAATTTCAGCCTGTTTTGGTGGGATGGAGTTTTGGCCTGCCTGGTGGCAACACCAGGCGGTAAATTAGTTAAGAGGCCGATAAGAAAGAGGGTTCCAAACCTCTCTGCCATTAACAGCACGTTTTCAGGTTTCCCCTCCACGCTCAAACCACTCCCAGAAAGTCCTAGCAAAGTTCTTCCTTGAGAAATTGACCTTTGCTAAGAAACAATTTTTCTTTCTTTTTGACAATTTTAATTGAAAAGAATCACTGTAAGGTATTTCATTTTTATCTAGAAATTATTTGATATTGAGATAAAAACTGGGCCTTTTAACAGAGTATTTTCTTTCTATGGCAGAGTTCTGCGGGAGAGGAGGGAGTTGGAGCCGCCTGTTGTCCATGAAGAGGACTTCAGAGACCGGATCAGAAAGTCCCAGTCGGTGACACCAAAACCCAAGTACTGAGTGACCCACTGGAATTAAACTCATTAGATTAGTCAGGGCCTGTTTCCTGAACTAAAATTGAGGGCAAATGTATTAAATGGCCACTAAGGTAATCACTTTAGCGGAGTTGGCCACTACGTGTATAAAACCTCTCTATCGATCTGTTCCTGTATTGATTGTTGAGGAAGACTACAAAGGAAGCAGAACTGTAATGCACAAGATTTATCTTTAGTCCCGACTCCCCGGCTTGTTTATTTATTGCATTCCTGTGTAAAATATTTTGTTCTTCCATTGCATTTGATTTTCATGCCATTTCTGTGCTTCTAAATACAACCACTGTTCAATAAGCTGTGTAAGAGAGCATTCCCTCTCATTACTATTGAGGTTTGGGTTTTAGCCTCAGGCAGACACTCACTTCAATTCCATCAGGGGAGCTGCATTGATTTGACTGTGATGGGTCTTTACTCTTTAGTGTCTGGGTCACTGGGTAAAGAGAAGACTGCAGTCAGACACTGGGATCTGTTGTGGTAGTGTGTGAGGTGGTGCGGGTTGACTTGGGTGGGGCTGCGAGGAGTACTGATTGGCTAGGTCATGTATTTTATGAGGTGGTTCATTGATTGGGTGAATTGAACTGCAGACGTTTACCTAGCTACTGTCTGTCTATGTAACGGTGTAACTGTTCTCCAGTGCTGTGATGCCAGCGGCCATGAAGACCGCCGAGAGATCCAGGTCTGCAGCCCATAAGGACAAGGCCGAGTTTTTCACCGGACTCATGATCGGTAGGAGCCACTCATTTAATGCATGTTTAGCTGTGTGTGTGTTCAGGTCTGATCTTTAGATACAGGTAGGCGATATCTATATACCGGTAGCTGTAACTAATAACATTAGATTTGTTATGTATGTGGCTATATGAGAAGTGCGTAATGTGAATGATGGGTAATGTATGTATTATGTTGAATGTGTAATGTACACTTTCTATTTTCTATAAAGCAGTACTGTGTGTCTGGGACATTTAAAGTTAATTTAACAAACATAAATGTGAAACGTCATTAGCTGTAATACGGGTGGGAAAACGACGGCTGCTGGATCATTTTTCTGGGGGGGTGAAAATGATTCTTTTG
Organism: Salmo trutta; assembly: GCF_901001165.1. NCBI lineage: Eukaryota > Metazoa > Chordata > Actinopteri > Salmoniformes > Salmonidae > Salmo > Salmo trutta. Next base: position 13,042,828 of record NC_042958.1, on the reverse strand, counting down.
GGTACCGAAAAATACTCCAGACCAAACTTGAACATCTAAAACTTAGAAATTATAATGGACCTATATATTTTATATTGTCAAATAGCTTCCTTTTGTCTGACCCACAAATAGATTTTGACAAACAAATCGGTCCAAAAGAAATCTGTGCGGCCCTCGGTTGAATTTTGAACTCCCGATGTGGCCCTGGAGCCAAACAGTTTACCCATCCCTGCTCTAACACATGCTTGTTAAGTTGAACGGCTATTTGTTGTTTGTTGGGATTTTTCTCAGGGGAAACGGAGGGGGATGTGGCCACACAGAGTCGGAAGGACCGCTACAGACAGGAGCTGCTGGAACAGATGGCTGAGGGGCAGAGGAACAAAAAGAAGTGAGGTTAACACTGGGAGATTTCATAGAATCTTTCACACCAGTATGGGTCAAGTTGGTTGTTAGATATGACCAGGGCCCTATGTTGGGTTATAAACTGTGAATGTCAGTGGATAGTGTGTAAAAATTGTTTCAATATTTTTGTATTATTTTTTTTTAGGGAGAAGGATCTTGAGCTGAGGGTTGCTGCCACTGGGGCGATTGACCCAGAGAAACAGGTAAAAGGGTTAGTTAATATTTTGAGGATGTATTGCATACTGTATTGTCCTTGAAATGCATAATGTATGACATTTGGGTTATGAAAGTATGGTTAACCATATGAAAGAGAATGTAAGGTCACGACTTAACAGATATGCTGTGGTGGTAACAATATTGTAATGATGTGTACTCTTACATTTTGACAGAATGTAAATCATGTATTTCAAGCTCTGGAGAAACAAATATGTCATACCAAGATGTTTGTTTGTTCTTTCATTTCCAGTGACTGTTTTGACTTGGGTTTTTATGTTTTCAGGAAAGACTTTGCATCAAGTCTGAATAGCTTGTCAAGTCTTTTGGAAAGTAGCCCTTCTCACAACAATGGCATGATCAGCACATTTCACATCGCTCTGAATCAATTACACTGATAATCGATTCATATATTTCTGCCCCTGAATTACTTTGTACTCTACCATAGATGGTGACTAAACTTTCACTCTGATGTATTAAAGTGTTCCATCATTTTTGACCATCATGAGTCACATAGTCTCTTTCCACGTGTACTCCCAGCCTGACCGCATTATGCAGTTTGGGGCGGTGAACCGCGAATATGAAGGCCGGAGACGTGACATCCCCTATAGACCCGGAGTAGGCCTGGACGCCCTGGGGACCAACTCTAGCCCCAGGCCCCGCCAGGAGAGGCCTGAGGCGGGCACAGAGGAGAGAGGTCCCCCTGGGAGGCCCCGTGTTGCCTTCCCCTCCCCTCCAATGGACTACACTAACATCCTGGGCAAACTAACAGGGGCAGGGGGACCGCGGTTAGAGATGGGGGCTGGAGCAGGGGCAGGCATGGGGGTGCCTGGGGGCGCCCCTCTCAATGAAGACTTCCACAGCAGCCTCTCTAGTACCCTGGGAGAGATAGTCACCCCAAGGTACAGTGAAACAAGACGGGGTAACAAAAGTCGATCTTTACTTGGTCAGTCGTTGTTGTGTTTTTTGAATGTGTATACTAAAATTGTGTGTGTGTTGCTTTTTCCAGAATTGCTAGCTTACCTCCTCCATTGCCGCCCACTCTAACTGATGCCTACAGGACTCCGTATGATGAGGCCTATTACTACTATGGAGCAAGGAATCCCCTGGACAAAAATCTGCTCTACTGTTAGTATCTCAGTTAACAACTGGGCAAAATATACTGTTCTGTGTTTTGGGAAAGAGGCCTCGTGACAGGATGTGACCATAATCCTTTTCTCTCTTCTTATTTTGTGATATCGTGCACAGAGGTTTAGGATCTGGCTATCCTTAAAATTAGACAGATTTATTGCAGACAATTGTGATTCACTGTCATTGAATTCTCTTGGTAATATATGGTGACTCCATTGTTGGCGGTGAGTAATCCACCAAGCCTTAAATAAACCCCCCGGGGCTCTCCATGGAGGGTCATTACCATTTTATTATGAAGCCACTATGTCACCAGATCATGGGCCAACAGGGCTTGGCACGGTTTCCCATAACGCTCATATGACCCACTCATGATTTATACGGCTCATGGACAGACAGCTTATTGGAAATGAGTTCCACAGTCTCCCAGTCCAGATGTATGTGAGCAACTGCATCCTTTATGCTCCACTTCTGGAGAAATGCCTCCTATTGTTCAATAGCCAATACTCACTATACTTTATCAAATGGGAAGGTATCCATCCAGGGCAGTGGTGGCTGGTTGTACTTTAAATGGGGAGGACAGGTTCATAGTAAGGCTGGAACGGAATGAATGGAATGGTCTCAAACACAAACACCTGTTTTCCATGTACTTGGTACCATTCCATTCATTATTATAAGCCGTCCTCCCCTCACCAGCCTCCTCTGATCCAGGGGTGTGTGTGTGTGTGTGTGTGTGTGTGTGTGTGTGTGTGTGTGTGTGTGTGTGTGTGTGTGTGTGTGTGTGTGTGTGTGTGTGTGTGTGTGTGTGTGTGTGCCGGGCAAAGACGTGAGTGCTGCAGCTCTGTGCCAAAACATGGCAATCTACTAACATAACTCGAGAACACCCGTTGTAGCTGCCTTCGTTAATTCAGTAAAGATCTGACAATGTTTTGGACACTTTTCGGTGTGTGTGTGTGTGTGTGATATCCAACTGATATAGCATTGTCCTATCTTTCTTTCCCTTTAGATGGACCTCAAGGAGGTGGAGGGCAGCCCATGGTCTTCCCAAATCTGCCTCCAGGAATGATTCCTCCACCTGGACATCAAGGGGCCCGGTGGGTGTCCATAGTACAGGACTTCCATACCGTTCCACATTGTCTGGAGACCTGCACACAAGTCACCCACTCACACATAATTACACAAATTTGTTTTCATACAGCTCATTGCTAAGTAACACAACTTCAGGTTTGAGTTATTTAAAGAAACAGAAGAGGGCACCCTAAGCAAGCATTGAGAGCTGTGTGTAGGCTATATGTCTCTCACAACTGGGGGTATTGTGTTGATATGGTTACCCATAATGTTTGAATGTCTTTCTCCAGAGGAGCCTATCAGCATGCTGTGGCCCTCCCTGGAGCTGGGCTGGGTGTTGGAGCGATAGGAGAGAGGCCTAAGCAGTCCACGGAGAGTGTGTTGAACTACCAGGAAGCACTGAGACAACAGGTAGGCTACACATTGAAAAATGTATTTAAACTTTGTTTTAACAAGGGAAAATCCCATTGACATAAGCAATATCACAGGACATTGTGATACATTATAAAGTGGGTGGTTCGAGCGCTGATTGCTGATTGGCTGAAAGCTGTTGTATATCAGACCGTAAGTGACGGGTATGACAAAACATTTATTTTTACTGCTCTAATTATGCTGGTAACCAGTTTATAATAGCAATAAGACACCTCTGGGGTTTGTGGTTATATTGGCAATATACCATAGCTAAGGGCTGTGTCTGGGCTTCAATTTCTCCCCAGCTGTGGTATGGAGGCGGGGTAAGTGTGATGGAGGGGTGTGATGGCCATACTCTCATTATTGTGATAAGACTGAGAGAAAAGTCTGTCCTCTTGTCCTTACCTCACCTTACTGACTCCCTCTCTCTACTATACCCCCCCCCCCCCCCCCCCCCCCCCCCCCCGTCATCACAGCATTATTATCTGGAGCAATAACTGCATATTTGGGAAAATATCAATGTTTTGCTGTGTTGTGCGCTACTGAACATGACCCTGTGAGAGTAAAGGTGGAGGGTGGCTTAGTGAGATGTTAACTCTGCTAGCTAGCAGTGTCAGATGGTTGTGTTTCCCTCTGCTGATGCCAGAGGAACAGGAAACCAATGATTCAGATTAGTGACACACTGCAATATTTTGACAGGAAGAGATCAGGCGAGAGTGGAGTCAGCACTTTTCCAAGGTAAAGGGAATACAGCAGGAATATCACAAGGGCAGTAGAAAAGGGGAACACCTTTCATTTCCAACATACTGTAGAGCTCAGTTTGAATAGATTGACTTTTTCTTATCTCTCAAATTAACTCAGATGTTTTTTTAAATGAAATTTAATGACCAGTACTTGATGGCATCTTCCCCCCTCTGGCCACAGATCCAGGAAAGAGAGGAGCGAAAAAGACAGGAGAGGGAGAAAAGGGATCGCTATGATGCCAAGATCGAGGCGGAGATGAAGGCCTATGATCCCTGGGGGAAGGGGGGAGGAGGGGCCCCGCTCAAAGACGACAGGGGAAATCTCATCAGTACGTCACCTTTTTGATTTTATATATACTCAGCAAAAAAATAAACGTCCTCTCACTGTTAACTGCGTTTATTTTCAGCAAACTTGACATGTGTAAAAATTTGGATGAACATAACAAGATTCAACAACTGAGACATAAACTGAACAAGTTCCACAGACATGTGACTAACAGAAATTGAATAATGTGTCCCTGAACAAAGGGCGGGTCAAAATCAAAAGTAACAGTCAGTATCTGATGTGGCCACCAGCTGCATTAAGTACTGCAGTGCATCTCCTCCTCATGGACTGCACCAGATTTGCCAGTTCTTGCTGTGAGATGTTACTCCACTCTTCCACCAAGGCACCTGCAAGTTCCCAGACATTTCTGGGGGGAATCAAATCAAAACAAATGTATTTATATAGCCCTTCTTACCTCACCTGATATCTCAAAGTGCTGTACAGAAACCCAGCCTAAAACCCCAAACAGCAAGCAATGCAAATGTAGACGCACGGTGGCTAGGAAAAACTCCCTAGAAAGGCCAAAACCTAGGAAGAAACCTAGAGCGGAACCAGGCTATGAGGGGTGGCCAGTCCTCTTCTGGCTGTGCCGACCATCACCCCTGGCGAGACAAAACTGCGACTTGTCAGTGAAGAGCACTTTTTGCCAGTCCTGTCTGGTCCAGCGACGGTGGGTTTGTGCCCATAGGCGACATTGTTGCCGGTGATATCTGGTGAGGACCTGCCTTACAACAGGCCTACAAGCCCTCAGTCCAGGCTCTCTCAGCCTATTGTGGACAGTCTGAGCACTGATGGAGGGATTGTGCGTTCCTGGTGTAACTCGGGCAGTTGTTGTTGCCATCCTGTACCTGTCTCGCAGGTGTGATGTTCGGATGTTCCGATCCTGTGCAGGTGTTGTTACACGTGGTCTGCCACTGCGAGGACAATCAGCTGTCCATCCTGTCTCCCTGTAGCGCTGTCTTAGGCGTCTCACAGTACAGACATTGCAATTTATTGCCCTGGCCACATCTGCAGTCCTCATGCCTCCTTGCAGCATGCCTAAAGCATGTTCACGCAGATGAGCAGGGACCCTGGGCATCTTTCTTTTGGTGTTTTTCAGAGTCAGTAGAAAGGCCTCTTTAGTGTTTAAGTTTTCATAACTGTGACCTTAATTACCTACTGTCTGTAAGCTGTTAGTGTCTTAATTGTTTATGGTTCATTGAGCAAGCATGGGAAACAGTGTTTAAACCCTTTACAATGAAGATCTGTGAAGTTATTTGGATTTTTACGAATTATCTTTTGAAAGACAGGGTCCTGAAAAAGGCTGTTTCTTTTTTTGCTGAGTTTATCATAGTCGTTAGTCCTCTTTAGTTGCTCTGTCTTTACCGTTAGATTTAGGTTTATTCATATACGTAGTAACTGTAAAAACCAAAATGATAACTTCCCTGAATTTGTGTATGAAACCTTAGTTTTCAGTCACTTGATTCAGTATAACATGCTGACCACACCGCTCCATCGCACGTGTGTTGATTTTGTCAACCCACACCAGATGCGACCAGGATATGCAGGTTGAAATATCCAAACAAACTCTGAACCAACTATATTAATTTGGGGACGGGTAAAAAAGCATTAAACATTTATGGCAATTTAGATAGCTAGCTTGCTGTTGCTAGCTAATTCGTCCTGGTAAATAAACATTGGGTTGTTATTTTACCTGAAATGCACAAGGTCCTCTACTCCGACAATTAATCCAAGGATAAAACGGTAAACTGAGTTTGTTTCTAGTAATCTCTCCTCCTTCAGGCTTCTTCTTCTTTGGACTTTATATGGTGGTTGGCAACCAACTTTAAGGTGCATTACCACCACCAACTGGACTGTGGACCTCAGTTCATCTTTTAATCACCCACGTGGATATATGCTCCTAAAAACCAATGAGGAGATGGGAGAGGCCGGACTTGCAGCGCATCAAGCGTCACAAATAGAACCAAGTTCGTTGACACGCGCAAGCAGTGTGGGTGCAATGATTGAATAACATGTATGTGTACATTTATTTCGCAATGTACGCGACGCCGGCGGTGTGGTCAGCATGTAAACCTCTGGGCTATTTCTCTGTCAACATCTCTGTTGTCATTGCATTGGCCTGGTGCGAGGAGGCACTGTAGCGTAAGCTGTGAGTCACCACTACATTGGAAGTCTCTTTGTAGCTGATAACGATGCCTCCATGCCTCCAGGTGATCTGAGCAGAATGCACAGGATCAACAAGGAGGTGTACGTAAACCCAGAGTCCAGGGACAGGAGATGGCCCCAGGGCTCTGTAGGCAGGATTGGAGGTGGAGGGGGACTTACCCCCAGGGGAATATCAGGTAGCCCAACTCTCACAGACACTCTGTAAATGTCAGTTTTCACTGTCCTGGTCTTTTGTATGTATGTGTGTGTGAATTGATGAGTCACCCCTCTCCATCCGTCCCTGCAGGTTTCTCCTTTGCCCAGACGTCCCAGTTCGCGCGGAGCAACGTGTTCAGTGATCAGCCTACTCCACAGCAGCTCCAGGAGCAGGACATATACAAAGACTACCTGAAGCAGCAGGTACCTGGCCCTACAGCCCTCAGCCTACACCCAGGGAGAACACCTCCACTGGCTCCACGGGAGTAATAATGGAACCATGCTATTGATCTGTGGATACTATGGATCAAACAAGAACCACAAAGGTTTTTGATAGATGTTCAAAAGAGCCCGTCCAGGCTGTGCTCACAGACCACGGTCAGAGTGATGAACAGTGCTGTTTGTTTTGTGATGGACAGATCGAGGAGAAAAGGAGTAAGGAAGCGAAGGAGAGGGACCGTGAAAGGATGGAGGAGGAGAGGGAGGAAAAGAGGCTGGCAGAGCAGAGGGTTCTTATCCAGCAGGAGTTTGAGGAGGAGCAGCAGAGGAGGAAACGGAAGGAGATCGAGGTGAGGAGGAGGTTATCATTTTCGATTCGATACATGAACACACATTGGTTGAAGGATGCAAGTATTGAAACTGGATTGTGTATTTTCCCCTGCTTTAGCAAAGTGCCAAGAATGAAGAGCTGATCCGCCAGGCTGAGGAGCGCCGTAAGGAGGCGGACAGGAAGAGCAGGGAGGAGGAAGAACGTGAGAGCAAGACCCTGAGACAGCAGGTTGAGAGGGAAAGACAGGCGCGAAAGGAAGAGGTGTGTAACATGTTCAGAAGATGCTGGATACTGTAGAAACTACTTGGTGTTTTACTGAGCCGTCTGAATGGGAGTTGTGCCATGACCTTTATGCAGAGTCAGAGGGATCCGTCCCCACCTATCCCAGCCCTGCAGAAGAGACTGGGGAAGCAGCACCTCTCTCCCAGACCTCCCTCTGCTGTCAGCCAGCTCTCCTCTAGGGCCCTGTCTGTAAGTAACTTAGTCACTCTAACCCTAGCTTCATGTCCACACCCTGGCTCAACCCCAACCCTAACCTTAATCCTAACCCCTGCAGAGACACACACACATACACACTCACTCTCCTTGTTCCTTGTGTCCCCAGGAGCGTTCTATGTCAGCACCACACTCTCCACCTGTACCTGCCAGGAGAAACCAGCTCCGAGCCACAGGTTAGATAGAGCAGGGTTCCCCAAACTCGGTCTTGGGGCCCCCCCTGGGTGCACATTTTGGTTTTTGCCTTAGCACTGAGATAGACCACTCAAAGAAATACTGGAGAAAAGACCTGACTTCAATGTTATCTTCTCTACCTGTCTGTCTCTACCTGTCCCTCTCCCTGCCAGAGGACCAGCAGCAGGGTGTGATCAGTGAGTTGTCCACGCTGCGGAGGCAGCTGCGGAGCGAACAGAGACGGCTGGAGGGGCAGCTGCTGCAGAGTGACAGAGAGGAGACAGATACACCCCTTTACACCAGGTAGGCAGGACAGACACACCCATCTCCAACAGGTAGGCAGGATAGACACACCCCTTACAGTAACACCAGGGCCACAGTAGGTCACAACGTTGACAAATCTAAACCATTTACCTTGAACAGTCTTGCCCTTATTGCCCAGGGTATGTTCAGGAGGAACAAACGTTTCATGAATGGTGAATACCATTGGCTTCAATAACAGAACTTTGCTCTGGTCACGCATGGCTCTTCAAAGTACTGCATGTATTCAAACACTAGTGCACCTTAAAAGCACTGGAGAATACATCTTTGAGCCTCTGCCAGTTAGAAGGCTTTTCTCAGGTTGTATAAGCAGCCTATGCTGAATACCCCATCATGCCTGCTTCGGGTCTGAAAGAAACACTTGAATGTGTCGAACATCCACAGGCCCAGGTGCTATAGCTTTATTCTGACTCCTCCCTGGAACAATACACTGTAATCCATGTTTTTAATAAAACAAAACTGATTTACCAGGTACTTGTTTGTTCTGTAAGCTGTACGCTTGTCGGTGTATGGTTGCAAACAAAACATGCATATTTTATAGGGGTGACTGTGGCGTGTTGATGTTCCATTCTGTGTTGTGGCCAGGCGCAGAGGGCGCCCCCATGGGGACGTGTTTGAGATGGCACTCATCAGAGCCCAGGGGTCGTCCAGAAGACCCAACTCTGGAACGGCTGCTGCAGCTGCCCATGTCAACATGCAGAACATCAGGGAGTTCAACCAGCTCAAATACAGAGGTAAGTCAATGACGCACTCTTTATACTATAACTGGACATGCGTCTTCTCCCTCTCACTTCTCATTCTCTTATTGATGCCCTCCCCAGATCAAATATAGAGGTTAATTGACAGCATACAGTGCATTCGGAAAGTATTCAGACCCTTTCACTGTTGCATCAGATGACCTGGCCTCCACAATCACCCAACCTTACCCCAATTGAGATGGTTTGGGAGGAGTTGGACTGCAGAGTAAAGGAAAAGGAGCCAACAAGTGCTCAGCATATGTGGGAACTCCTTCAAGACTGTTGGAAAAGCATTCCAGGTGAAGCTGGTTGAGAGAATGCCAAGAGTGTGCAAAGCTGTCATCAAAGCAAAGGGTGGCTACTTAAAATAATATGAAATATATTTAGATTTATTTAACACTTTTTGGGTTACTACATGATTTCATATGTGTTATTTCATAGTTTTGATGTCTTCACTATTATTCTACAATGTGGAAAATAGTTAAAATAAAGAAAAACCCTGGAATGAGTAGGTGTGTTCAAACTTTTGACTGGTACCATGAGGTCAAATGAATTGTTCGTAGAGCTCCGAGACAGGATTGTGTCGAGGCACAGATCTGGGGAAGGGTACTAAAACATTTATGCTGTATTGAAGGTCCCCAAGAACACAGTGTCCTCCATCATTCTTAAATGGAAGAAGTTTGGAACCACCAAGACTCTCTCTTCTTAGAGCTGGCCGCCCGGCCAAACTGAGCAATCGGGAGAAGGGCCTTGGTCAAGGAGGTGACCAAGAACCTGATGGTCACTGTGACAAAGCTCCATAGTTCCTTTGTGGAGATGCGAGAACTTTCCAGAAGGTCAACCTTTTCTGCAGCACTCCACCTATCAGGCCTTTATGGTAGAGTGGCCAGACAGAAGCCACTCCTTAGTAAAAGGCACATGACAGCCCGCTTGGAGTTTGCCAAAAGGCACTTAAAGGACTCAGACCATGAGAAACAAGATTTTCTGGTCTGATGAAAACAAGATTGAACTTTTGGCCTGAATGCCAAGCGTCAGATCTGGAGGAAACCTGGCACCATCCCTACGGTGAAGCACGGTGGTGGCAGCAGCATCATGCTGTGGGGATGTTTTTCAGCGGCAGGGACTGGCAAGCTAGTCCAGGATCGAGGGAAAGATGAACGGAGCAACGTACAGAGAGATCCTTGATGAATATCTTCTCCAGAGTGTTCAGCACCTCAGACTGGGGCGAAGGTTCACCTTCCAACAGGACAACAACCCTAAGCACACAGACAATACAACGCAGAAGTGGGTTCAGGACAAGTCTCTGAATGTCCTTGAGTGGTTCAGCCAGAGCCCGGACTTGAACCTGATCGAACATCCCTGAAGAGACCTGAAAATAGCTGTGCAGTGACGCTCCCCATCCAACCTGACAGAGCTTGAGAGGATCTGCAGAGAAGAATGGGAGAAACTCCCCAAATACAGGTGTGCCAAGCTTGTAGTGTCATACCCAAGAAGACTCGAGGCTGTAATCGCTGTCAAAGGTGCTTCAACAAAGTACTGAGTAAATGGTCTGAATACTTATGTAAATGTGATTTCCCCTTTTTTTTAATTTATTTTTTTTTAAATACATTTGCAAAAATGTATTAACCTGTTTTTGCTTTGTCATTATGGGGTATCGTGTGTAGATTGATGAGGGAAAACCATATTTAATCAATTTTAGAATAAGGCTGCAACATAACAAAATGTGGAAAAGGTCAAGGGGTCTGAATACTTTCCGAATGCACTGTACATCCCATGCAATTACAAGCCTATACCCAATTTTTCTATACGATAAACTCTATGATCCATTGCCAAGGCTTAGTTCATTCCTGCTGCTGCCCATCTGCTCTGTAAATGTAATTTAAGATGTTTTGTTGTTGTTGAGGGATTCTGTGTTCTCTAGTTGCCAAGGTGACTGTCATTGTGAAATCCTGTTGTTTATGGTCAGGAATCCTTCTGCTATGATGCCGTAGGCTGTTGATGGAGCTAAATGAAACCCACACCATACTGAACTACCCTGGCATCATGGCTCAACTATTCTGTTTAGCTTGGCCGGATGTGCAGCCCTCATCAAGTCTCCTTTCCGTCTCCTCTCCGCCACGCTATGGCATTACTCTCATGAGGTCATGGGTTGACTCATCTTAAAAGCCATCCATCAGTAACGGACAGTTTGGAAGCATAAACACAGAGGGAGAGAACACAGGGCAAAGGATATTGCCTTTGAATGGATTCCCAGTGCTGAGTTTATTTGGGGGTCCAGAGAACACATAGACACACAAACATTCACAAATGTGCATGTTAGAAAAAGGACAAGTTGGTGCTAGACAAGCCCAAGCCCTATCTATGTGTACAACAACAATTGACCCTTCCCCACAACAATTGACCCCCTCCCCCTCCGCCCCACTCAGTTACTGTTGCAACCTCAGACAACCTTCCCGCCGGATGCCCAATTCCCCCATCTAACCACTGGTGAAATCCACTCACAATGATCTCAAATTGTTTTTAATACACAATGAAATTGAACACAGACTACCTACCCCTTGCTAATCAGGAGGTTTTCTGGTATGTTGTGGTGGACTGTCATTACAATCGCTTCAGGGGAACCTGGTCAAAGGAAGGTTGTAGTGTGGCTAGCCACTGGAAGGTTCTGAAAGCACTGTTGGCATGAAGCCAAAGTTACTAACCACTTTTGGAGCTAATTACTGCTTTTACAAATCATATCCTGATGTCGACAGCAGATGAGGGTTGTATTCATAACATGGCTAACTTAGCTAGCTAGCTTACATTTAGAAAAAACAAGTTATATTAACTTGCTAGCTACCTAGCTAGTTTTAGCAATGTTGGGTGGTCAATAAGACTGATAACTAGCTAGCAAACCAGCTGAGCTAGCAAAAAAATGTAACAAAAATATAGTTTCAGATTCTAAAAATACACCAACAGGCTCTGCGTTTCAGGAATCACAGTAGCAAGTACCACTGGTGCACTGTTATATTATTTAGCCATTTAAACAATTTGTTTTTGGATGACCATTCTCCGTTTTTGTAATGCCCTCAATGGCTTTCATGTGTTTCAAACATGAGCTTGTCCGAGGACGACAGTTGCAATCCATTGAAGCGCTGTGATTGGTTGGCCAAAATTCTGGGTCTGTACATTAGTGTGCCTGTACATTACAGGGTGATGACAACATTGTATGCCTTTGTTATGTATACAGGGGCAGATTTTGTGATTTGGAGGCCGGGGGTAGAGGCCAGTCTGAGTCCCCCATCCCTCCTCAGATTTGATTTATGGGATTTGTAGTAAAGACATGTCATTTAACTGTACAAGTGTATTACCTTTTAATGTGCCATGAAAACAACCAGTCATGATGTTTTCATCTGATTGTCAAAGAAATCAATTCAAAATGTAGGTTACCTTTGTACGTTCATCCCAAATCATTCCAGCATCCGAACAGTGCACTGTGCACCTGCCAATTTTGCTTCAATTCGCAAGTGGCTGAAACTATCTCACCAGAGAAAGCATCCTATCGAGCGAAACAGTGCCCCGCTGTTTTACTATATGTAGCCCATGTATCTGATTCTGTCTGGCACAAAATAGTATGACATACCATAATCTTTTTAGCCAGGCAGCATCAGATACATGGGCTACACATACATGTCCTCTGCCTTGACGACAATGGTAATATTATCAGCAGCACTTACTGTATCCTGTGTCTTTTTACTAAAGAAATGCGTATTGTATCCTCCTAGAGTCTAAGGGCCTGGGGCTAGGTTTCTATTAAGCTAACATATGGAATTGTTTTAAGATGGTCATACCAAGGATCATTTTGCTGTTTTATTTTGAATTTTAGGACCCCTGTGGTATAAAAATTATTTGATGTAACACTGGCTTTGGCCTTATTGCTGTTAGCCCATAGAAACGCATTGAATAACAGTCAAAAATGATATCAAAACGAATTATGTTTTGAAGTGTCTGTCCTATATCTGATAGACATAAGAAAGCGCCGGAAAATTGTAATTGTTTTTGCTGTGGAATTGCCCATATACCTTTTTACATGGAAATGCCCTATTCACATAGATTCAATTTTCAGCCCGGTACCTTCAGACGAGTCCCGTGGCACTTGTGGGGGACGGAGAGCAAAACGGAGAACACCATTGCGTTCGCTACAGACGTTTTCATGAGAATTTTTGGGATGTCTCCTAGTCTGACAAACACCGCTGTAGCTCGGCCACCTTCCACCTCAGATGCGGAAGGTCGACAAAAATACAGACATCTCTAACTTAAACAGACCGATTTGGGTGGGGATTTGTTTTTATTATTTATTTATTATGCCTTGTGGAGCATGGTAGATTTCTTCTTATTTGTATATTTAAAAAAAATAATATGCCCAGCTTACGAGGCACCTTGATTTGAGGCAATTGCTTCCTCTGCCTAATGGCAAGTCCGCCAGTGTGTGTTTACTCCAGTGTGTGGAAACACATAGCTGTTGTGTGTGGGGTAGCAGAACGTCTCTTGCCTCCAGTACTATAGCTCTCCAGAGGCCTACCTATGTCTTCCTCTCCCTTTGCGGAGAAATTGGGGTACAGTCATGCTCAAGTATGGTTGTCATGTCTTGACACAGCAATTATGTTCCTTACAGTCCATCTGCAGCTCAGTGTCTAGACTGCTGAGTCACCGTGGCACTGCCTCAGTGTATACACCGAGTGTACAAAACATTAGGAACACCTTCGTATTATTGAGTTGCACCCCCTTTTACCTTCAGAACAGCCTTGATTTGTCAGGGCATGCTGGCCAGTGTTGACTTCAATGCTTGTTGGCTGGGGGGTGGACCATTCTTGAAACACATGGGAAACTGTTGAGTGTGGAAAACCTAACAGTGTTGCAGTTCTTGACACTCAAACCGGTGCGCCTGGCACCTACTACCATACCCCATTCAAAGGCACTTAAATATTTTGTTTTGCCCATTCACCCTCTGAATAGCACACATACAGAATCCATGTCTCAATTGTCTCAAGGCTTAAAAATCCTTCTTTAACCTGTCTTCTCCCCTTCATCTACACTGATTGAAGTGGATTTAACAAGTAACATCAATAAGGGGTCATAGCTTTCACCTGGATCCACCTGGTCAGTCTGTCATGGAAAGAGCTCCTGAAGTTCCTAATGTTTTTTACACTCAGTGTAAACTGATGGAGGGGTTGAGGACAAAGGATGTTTTCCACTAGAGGTCGACTATCAGTTTAGTCTTGGCCGCAGCTGAGCCTATACTGTAATACAGAGCCTCTCATCATAGTGGACACTGGCCAGAGAGAGTCCCTCTGATTGGCTGGTGTGGGAGGAAATCCACTGTGAATAGGCTAATCTGCATCCACCATTAGTGCTGCATCCGTACACATGACCACTGCTGCACTGCCTGACATCTGTCATGGTGAGGAGGTGGTAATCCTGAAGGCAGGGACTAAGCTGTGTGTGTGTGTTATAGACAGCGCATCTCGTGAGGAGGTGCTTCATGTGTACCCCGACCCGCCCAGTGATGAACACAGTCTGGACATCCAGCAGCAGGCTCTGCTCAGGGAGCAACAACGCAGGATCAGGAGGAGAGGAGAAGAGTCAGGTCAGTCTCACACACACACACACACACACACACAGAGAGAGAGACTGTTCTTAATGTGTCTCTCCCATCCTGACAGACTTCTTTGAGCCGTATATGGAGCGACAGCCTCGTTATCATCCTGTGAGTTCACTGTTCTCTTGTTACATCTGAGCCAGCTTCCTCTGGCCGCTCCTGGCTGGGGAAACTCATGTCTGACTTGGTCCAGACTGGTTTTTATAGGTGTCTGACTGGCTGTTATTCTGTGTCTATCCTGTCAGAGGGAGAAGCCAGGCCAAGACCACCAGAGAGTCTCTTTATTGGAGTCAGAGAGCGCTTTTATTGGTGAGCCTGCTGGGCATACAGCCTGTTTTTTTAGAGGTTGTATGGCCTGGTGTTGTCGGTGACCAAACAAATATTCTCCTGAGGATGTGCTTACTGGAAAGACATGAATAGTGATACATTGGGGTACAGTATTACACTGAAGTGGATATGGGATGAACACACACACGATACACTACAGCCAATTGAGGGGAGGGGCATTGGGCACGATCTGGGTAGCTGTCAGTGCCAACATGGCACATGTGAAGCCAATGTCACCCACACAGCTGGT
The DNA here is from genome assembly GCF_901001165.1 of Salmo trutta. Classification (NCBI taxonomy): domain Eukaryota; kingdom Metazoa; phylum Chordata; class Actinopteri; order Salmoniformes; family Salmonidae; genus Salmo; species Salmo trutta. The sequence continues at coordinate 13,027,706 of NC_042958.1, read as the reverse complement.
GCCAGTCCTGCGAGAGGGCAGAGAGCCTATGCCAGCTTCAGGGTGGGTTTTGCAAGACCGGACTGAGAGAGGAAGTTAGGAAAGGAATGTGCTGCAGCTGCTTTAGTGTTAACCCCCCAATATTGCCCTCACTTCATATTTTTACCACTGCTGTAGCATGTTCACTTTTAATGGGACTAATAGCAATTCAGTCATCCAACCTTGCTTGTTTGTAAATGTGTTACTGTGCCGTGTCCTCAGATTACCCCAATGGTGACGCAGGGTCCCCATCCCCAGCGCAAGCCCAGGTTAACCTGAGGTCCAGACAGCCCTCAGCCCAGGAGAGGGAGAGCAGGAGGCCTGCCAGGAGAAGAGACTTTGAGGATGTAAGAGTCTATTCCAGAGGAGTGAAAGAAAGGCCTGTAGCTTCAGAAGAGTCCTCATTGCATAATTAGTGCCACTTCAACAGCTCTTTAATGAGTCCATTCATGTCCTCCATTTGAGACAGGCATTGGGGAAAGGATTCTAGTGAAGATGATACACAACTTTCCCTCTTTTCTAGGTTTTAGAATTAGAAGATAAGGGGAGATGAACAAACATTTTCTGGGGGGAAGGAACACAATCAGGCTTTCAACTCGCTCAGTTTTCCTCTTCATGTCAGTCATTGCAGAAATGTCCAGTTTATCAACTAGCCCATGTTAGCTAACATTTTTTAGCCCATCAATTTTTGTTGAGTCACTCAGATATCACATGAACACACAAGACCTGCAAAATGTTCTCTTCGCTAACAAGAGGGATGTGAACAGTTTGTGTCATGGACACGTGCATATTCTCTCTGTAGTCTTTAGTAACCCGTAATCTTTAGTAACCTGCTGTACTGAGAGATGTTGTGATGTTTCTATGTTGTGGTCAGAGGGATGACGAGGGCCAACCAGATGCCCAGTCTCTATTCTCTGTGGCCAGCCTGAACATTGAGGGGGTGAAGGACCGCAACCAGAGACGCATCCGCAGACTGGATGACTTCAACGACCACGACTGGAGATCAGGTGAGAGCGACAGGGAGTGACATATGACCTCTGTGACATCACATGTCTTTGTGGTTTACTTTATTACATCACAAAGTACAGAACAGTTAGACAAGGACATTCAATTCTACATTTAAAAAAATTATAATTATTTAACCTTTATTTAACAAGGCAAGTCAGTTAAGAACAAATTCATATTTACATTGACGGCCTACACCGGCCAAACCCGGACGACGCTGGGCCAATTGTGCACCGCCATATGGGACTCCTAATCACGGCCGGATGTGATGCAGCCTGGATTCAAACCAGGAACTGCAGTGATGCCTCTTGCACTGACATGCAGTGCCTTAGACCGCTGCGCCACTCGGGAGCCCAAATAAAAATATGTATATATTGGAAAGACGCCAAGAGACAACAAAACTACTATATGACTCGTACTGTACTACACTGACTCGTACTGTACTACACTGACTCGTACAGTATAGTTAGATCTTTAGAAAGAGGAGAGGCACTGTCATACAGTAACATCTAGTGGCAGAGCGTTCCATGATGGCATGGCTATAGATCACAGGCGGCCGGTTGCACCTTAATTGGGCAGGCTCATAGTAATGGCTGGAACGGAATGAATACAATGGTATTTAACACATCAAATACACGGTTTCCATGTGTTTAATACCATTTCATTCACTCCATTCTAGCTATTTATTATTATTATTATGAGTGTCCTCCCCTCAGCAGCCTCCTGCGCTCTATATATAACTGAATAGAGGTAGAGAGGACAAGGTTGTCCTCATCCTTAACGCACCAAGAACTGCAAATCATTCACCACTGCAACATAATAGAGGCTTTTTGGTAGATTTCTTTCTAAAATAAATGACATGATAATTGCAGATCTAGGTATCTCATCTTAGGATTGGGCCATCAGGTGTCTTTCTGTGTGAATGACAAGGCTCTCTGGTCTCCAGGAGGGCTGTCAGCCGATGAAGGGGACCACCTCTCGCTGCGGTCCACCCCATACCACCCGGACAGGCGTGTGTCTGTGGAGACGGTTGCCACGGAGCCCTGGCTGCGGCCTGGCACATCGGACCCGCTGAAGCGATTAGGGACTGGTCAGAACCGGAGAGAGAGGCCGGTTACTAGAGACATCCAGAACGGGGACGGGCCCTCCACCTACCATGGATGACCTGTGACCTTTTTAGGTCTGTTGACCTCTCATCTACACATAGGATCCCTTTCTAGTGCACTACTTCTGACTAAAGTCTGTGCCCTTGATTTCAAAGCCAAAGAGGTGTATTTTCTATATGCAGTTGATCCCTATTTCTCATTTTACAAAATTAACATGGGCTATTTCTGTCTCGGGATCAGATGAGCGCAAAAAAACATTTGTTTGTGCTTTTTACTCCGAAAAAAAATCTGAATGTAGCTTATGTATGTGTCCATTTTGAACCTATACAGCCCCCAGAGGAGATGTCCTAATGGAGATGAGAGCGGTAGTAGCAGAGATATTTCAGTCTCTGTATACAACGGCTCTAGCCTGGGTACCAGTCTCTAGCTAACATTCCACTCCTTGTCAAAGAGACTGGCCTTTTGGGCAATCTCAACGTTCAATATGCAGCCGGATTTACAGCGCAGTTGCAGATTGGTATTTGGAAACAACATTAATATTTTCCATGACAACGTTCTGGAACATGAGGTGCGTGCAAATTTGATGCCATATAGAATTCAAATTGGTGGATTAATAGCCCAGCCTATGGAATAATTTCAAATTTACATATCCGTCTTCACTGTTCCCTTCTTGCGCAATTCATGTATCTCTGCTGGCATCTCCACTGGACCCTCTTCCATCCTCTATTCCTTTTATAGCTCTTGAACCAGTAGCCTAGCCCAATGTTCCAGCAGTAGCAATATACAATAGTTTGGTCACTTATTTTGAGAAATAGAAAATATATATTTTTGTGTTGCTCAAAATAATATCTAAATATTTGAGGAAATAAGTGCCTTGCTCTTGCTTGCTGGATATGAAATAGGCTACAGCGTTCACAATGAACTGCTGGGGAAGTTTGAATGGCGAGAGCTTCTCTGGTGTGACGCGATCACATTGGCTGGTGGTAAACATGAAATAAACGTAAATCCTCTGTTCTCCCAGCGCCCAATGTTTACAATTACATCGAAAGCCCAATGTTTCCAATCGAATGTATGAATGAAGTTTTCCTATCAGTCTAATTTGCATTAAACATTGTGATTGGAGGATAGCTGTGAGGGTTAGAAAATCAGGATCAAATCATCTGATCTCTTCGAGCTCATTAATGATGATGATATGTTCATATTTGAAGATTGCCGAATGGCCAGTCTCTTTGGCAAGGAGTGGAATGTTAGTTAAAGAGACTGGTACTCCAGCTACAACGGCTCCATGTAGAGAGGAGGAGCAGGGCAGCATCAGTGAGTGTCTGCTCTGCTCAGAGTGAAGCCAGTAGACAGTGAAGAATTCAGAGATACATACCACTCAGAGATACTGCAGTAGGGGTACAGTATGGATGATGGCTAGGCTCTGGTCTGGTCTGCTAATCTTTTGAATGTACTTTGGCAAAATTAATGTATATTTGAAACGTGAATCTGATGTTGAAATGTTTGTATGTATCAAGTAAAGATGTGATTTTATATATATATATATATATATATATATATATACACAAAGATTTAGGGTTTTAAAAATAAATGATTTTAATAATCTTGCCTTTGTCCTGGCTGGTCCTTTCCTCTTGAGGCAGACTCATATGGGTCGTTCCACGGAGTGTCTTTATTTTAAGTAGAAATTGTGAACCAATATTGAATTTTAAAAGCCTGTTATATTAAATGAAGTGCCCTTTTAATATAGACTACATGGAGGGTTGAATAATTCTGTAATAAATTCAGCATATGGACATGTCCCTCCGTCAACCCCATTTCAATTCCAGGAAGATTTCAACCCACTTAATCCCAAGATTTCACCATCATACATCTGTCCCTCATTTTAAGGTCAACCCTGTTACGTGAACTGAACTCTAGTTTTAATATGGTGAAACTATTCCTTAACTATTGTTTTCAAAAGTGACATTGAACATCTAGTCAAATCATGGCCATTTTCTGGTGATTTGTGTTGGAAAACTGAGCTGGGTCGCGCATGATGTCAAGTTCCTATTTTTTTCTTGCATTCAATTGCCACTCCCTGTTGCACACAAGATTCCATTCCCCTGGTCACGCAGGGATTTATGGCTGATTAAGAGATTATTTGACAATTTAAAACAATACAACCACACGTGGATAACGCATTTCAAGTCATCAAGAATGACAGATGAAATCATCAACCCTGTTACTTTATTTGGCACTTAATATGCACTTATCATAGTAACTTAACCTCTTGAGATGGGAATACTTGTTTTTTTATGAAGTTGAACGCTGACAGAATGTTAAAATTAGATGGAATTTCTTTGGGGGGAGTGGACCAAGTAACACTTCTCAAAAAGGCACGGAATTGGTGGAACAACCCATATAGTCCAATCAAATCAAAATGGCCGAACAAATCAAGTTCAAAAACTTTATTGACCTATAACCTGATTAAAATGTCGGATGATGACCAGTTTTGTACAGAAAGTTGTACAGAAGTCTTTTTTCAACATAGAAAACTTTACATTGCTGTACCATATACATTTTGTTTTCTACATCCGTGAGCAAGGAATGAGTCCCATTCACAAGTCTTCTTTTAAAGCACAGTTAACATTATTCTTCATTTACTCTATACATACAGCATGTCCCCAAACAAAAGAAAAAGTAAATTAAATATATTATGAATTTATTCAAATTTGTACACAGTGGAAACTAACTTGAAACATGGAAACAGACCAGTGATTCAGAAGCAGCTCACACCAGGGGCCTATTCAGAAGCATTGCAGATAGAAATGTTGTATATAGAGCTGATAATTCCTTGTAGTATATGACAATCATATCTACACAATACATTTCTATCTTGAACGTTTTGTAACGTTGGAACCTCCTGAACGGGGCCCCTAGTTGCTCTCCTTTTTTCCAGTTTTAGGAGGAGCCCCAGTTATCGACTATCAGTTAAAAAGTCTCAGAACATATCAAGTGGAATAATTTAACCCATAACTTTCTGCCGTGTCGTCGCTCAATTACAAACTGCAGAACAGATGGTTCAGTCAAAATAAATAATCACCAAAGCAAAAATCTTCAATAAATTCAATAAAGAGATCAAGTGCAGCAGAATACAGAAAAAAAATTAACAAAATAAAATCCAGTGTTATGAGATTACATTACAAAGCGCCATTTTTGTAGTTAATATTTAATCCACAGGGCTATTGGTGTTAACGTTAGCCATCAGTGGTGCAGCCAGGAAAATATCTGAATTATTATTGAGTAAGAAATGTCACGTTTCACATTACTGAATATTCGTCATTTGCATTGCATGATGTACGTGTAGCCATTTCATTCTCAAGAGTAGCTTGTAAGGATACAGTCATGTCAAGAAGCAGTACCTTTTGAAATATATTTGACTCTTCTGAGTCAGAAAGGTGGGTAGGCCAATTGTATAATCATAGTTATTCTGCAGTCGTCAGTAGAATTGGAGAATCAGATCTTCACACAATGCCAAGCCATTCTTCCAGTGATATGAGGGGCTTCGGGTAGAAGTTGCCCATATGATCGAAGATCAGCTTGACCTCCCAAAATCCTATCCTTAACCATAAGGGGGATGCAAAAACTGGCCTTCGATCAGTTTCTAGGGGCAACTTCAACCTACTCTGAAATGAGGGGGCAGTTCCTGTCACATGACCAGTCAGGTTCACAGTAGAGATCTCTGACAGTTTCCTGTACCGTTAGTGGGGGATTCTGGGCAACTGCCAAATCCAGAGGGGGTGAAGTCTGGTCAGATGCACCCCTTGTAGTACCCTGGAGGATGGGAGACCATAGTCCTAAAGGGTTTGTAGACAAACCCAAGGCAAGAGGGGAGAAGGACTTTCAGAGTTCCAGGCTTCCCTATCCAGAGGTCTCGGTGCCAGCCCGCTACAAGTGCAACATCACTGGGCTTCCTCTCCAGCCACCTCCCCTCTCTCCACCTCAACTTCCAGCCCTGGTTCTGGCATTGGTTCCTGTTTCGGCTGGGAAGTGTCAGGTAGCTGGGCGATCTGGAACACGATCCCAATGCGTAGGTAGAACTTCCGCAGCACGGACCGCAGTTCTGGGATAAGATCAACCTGCATGATCTCGCACAGCAGAGGGTAGTACCTGGACGCATGGGCTTTGAACTGGGGGCCAAGAGAGAGACATAAAACATCTACATACAGATTGGATTGATATCCATACAAAGATGGGGTTAGGTCTCCTTGAACATGTCACTGACAATGACCTGACCAAATCAATGGCCTGTCAATGTTGTTAATGGTTGAGATCCTTACCCTGTCGTCACTGATCTTCAGGACCTTGGTGAGGAAGAGGAGGAGCAGGTTGGTCCAGGCTTCTCTGTGGCTCTCTGATGTTAGAGTCAGGAAGTAGGCTACTGCCTCACTGCACACACTAGAGGGAAAGAGGGAGAGATCATGATAACATGACTCATTAGCCATATGAAAACTGTTCAGTGACACAGAATTAAGATGCGATTCACTAATTAATTAGCACCAAGACTTATTTCAGTGCCAACGTGAAATTATTTGACGAGTTGACTCTCTACACCAGCCACAGGGAGAGGAGCAGCCATGACCTCAGCATTTCCCTCTGTCCTCTAGCCCTCACCCTGGACCTTTCCTCAGAACCACCATCTGCCAGCCCTTCATCCCTCCTCCTCCTCCTCTCTTTCCCATCTTCACAGTCCCCCTACACTCCATGACCTAGTCACCTCCCAAATCGGTTTAGTTCTTTTAGAACACTGCCATAATCAACCCTGCAGTACTGCTGCAGTCTCCTCTAGCATGATGCCCTGCTATGTTTGTGTGGTGTGTCAGTTTGCTGCTGCAGTCTCCTCTAGCATGATGCCCTGCTATGTTTGTGTGGTGTGTGTCAGTTTGCTGCTGCAGTCTCCTCTAGCATGATGCCCTGCTATGTTTGTGTGGTGTGTGTCAGTTTGCTGCTGCAGTCTCCTCTAGCATGATGCCCTGCTATGTTTGTGTGGTGTGTGTCAGTTTGCTGCTACAGTCTCCTCTAGCATGATGCCCTGCTATGTTTGTGTGGTGTGTCAGTTTGCTGCTGCAGTCTCCTCTAGCATGATGCCCTGCTATGTTTGTGTGGTGTGTGTCAGTTTGCTGCTGCAGCCTCCTCTAGCATGATGCCCTGCTATGTTTGTGTGGTGTGTGTCAGTTTGCTGCTGCAGTCTCCTCTAGCATGATGCCCTGCTATGTTTGTGTGGTGTGTGTCAGTTTGCTGCTGCAGTCTCCTCTAGCATGATGCCCTGCTATGTTTGTGTGGTGTGTGTCAGTTTGCTGCTGCAGTCTCCTCTAGCATGATGCCCTGCTATGTTTGTGTGGTGTGTGTCAGTTTGTTGCGCATCTTTGTGACAGTGCAATTCAGTGAGTGTTCCCTGTCTCTCTCCCCCCCTTCTTTCTCTGTCCCTCTCTCCCTCACACACAAATGCACATAGAGACTGACAACCTAAGTGTTTCCTGCTAATCTAGACACTGCCTTTAATACAAAGTGAATCAGAAAGAGACAAGATTGATAGCTACTTGGTTATCCTCTAATAGAGAACAGATGATAGCTACTTGGTTATCCTCTAATAGAGACAAGATTGATAGCTACTTGGCTATCCTCTAATAGAGACAAGATGATAGCTACTTGGTTATCCTCTAATAGAGACAAGATGATAGCTACTTGGTTATCCTCTAATAGAGACAAGATTGATAGCTACTTGGTTATCCTCTAATAGAGACAAGATGATAGCTACTTGGTTATCCTCTAATAGAGACAAGATGATAGCTACTTGGTTATCCTCTAATAGAGACAAGATTGATAGCTACTTGGTTATCCTCTAATAGAGACAAGATGATAGCTATTTGGTTATCCTCTAATAGAGACCAGCTGATAGCTACTTGGTTATCCTCTAATAGAGACAAGATGATAGCTACTTGGTTATCCTCTAATAAAGACAAGATTGATAGCTACTTGGTCATCCTCTAATAGAGACAAGATGATAACTACTTGGTTATCCTCTAATAGAGACAAGATTGATAGCTACTTGGTTATCCTCTAATTGAGACAAGATGATAGCTACTTGGTTATCCTCTAATAGAGAGATGATAGCTACTTGGTTATCCTCTAATAGAGACAAGATGATAGCTAATTGGTTATCCTCTAAAAGAGAGAAGATGATAGCTACTTGGTTATCCTCTAATAGAGACAAGATGATAGCTACTTGGTTATCCTCTTGGTTATCCTCTGTGTCACGGAGGCTCTCTACACTGCTAAAGCTAACTCTTCTCCTCTGCTCTCATCCTTCTAGACCTATCTGCTGCCTTTGATACTGTGAACCATTAGATCCTCCTCTCCACCCTCTCCGAGTTGGGCATCTCCGGCGCGGCTCACTCTTGGATTGCGTCCTACCTGACAGGTCGCTCCTACCAGGTGGCGTGGCGAGAATCCGTCTCCGCACCATGTGCTCTCACCACTGGTGTCCCCCAGGGCTCAGTTCTAGGCCCTCTCCTATTCTCGCTATACACCAAGTCACTTGGCTCTGTCATATGCTCACATGGTCTCTCCTATCAGTGCTACGCAGACGACACACAATTAATCTTCTCCTTTCCCCCTTCTGATAACCAGGTGGCGAATCGCATCTCTGCATGTCTGGCAGACATATCAGTGTGGATGACGGATCGCCACCTCAAACTGAACCTCGACAAGACGGAGCTGCTCTTCCTCCCGGGGAAGGACTGCCCGTTCCATGATCTCGCCATCACGGTTGACAACTCCATTGTGTCCTCCTCCCAGAATGCTAAGAGCCTTGGCGTGACCCTGGACAACACCCTGTCGTTCTCTGCTAACATCAAGGCGGTGACCCGATCCTGTAGGTTCATGCTCTACAACATTCGCAGAGTATGACCCTGCCTCACACAGGAAGCGGCGCAGGTCCTAATCCAGGCACTTGTCATCTCCCGTCTGGATTACTGCAACTCGCTGTTGGCTGGGCTCCCTGCCTGTGCCATTAAACCCCTACAACTCATCCAGAACGCCGCAGCCCGTCTGGTGTTCAACCTTCCCAAGTTCTCTCACGTCACCCCGCTCCTCCGCACACTCCACTGGCTTCCAGTTGAAGCTCGCATCCGCTACAAGACCATGGTGCTTGCCTACGGAGCTGTGAGGGGAACGGCACCTCCGTACCTTCAGGCTCTGATCAGGCCCTACACCCAAAGAAGGGCACTGCGTTCATCCACCTCTGGCCTGCTCGCCTCCCTACCTCTGAGGAAGCACAGTTCCCGCTCAGCCCAGTCATAACTGTTCGCTGCTCTGGCACCCCGATGGTGGAACAAGCTCCCTCACGACGCCAGGACAGCGGAGTCAATCACCACCTTCCGGAGACACCTGAAACCCCACCTCTTTAAGGAATACCTGGGATAGGATTAAGTAATCCTTCTACCCCCCCCCCAAAAAAAGATATAGATGTACTATTGTAAAGTGGTTGTTCCACTGGATATCATAAGGTGAATGCACCAATTTGTAAGTCGCTCTGGATAAGAGCGTCTGCTAAATGATGTAAATGTAAAATGTAAATGTCTAATAGAGAAGATGATAGCTACTTGGTTATCCTCTAATAGAGACAAGATGATAGCTACTTGGTTATCCTCTAATAGAGACAAGATGATAGCTACTTGGTTATCCTCTAATAGAGACAAGGTGATAGCTACTTGGTTATCCTCTAATAGAGACAAGATGATAGCTACTTGGTTATCCTCTAATAGAGACAAGATGATAGCTACTTGGTTATCCTCTAATAGAGACAAGGTGATAGCTACTTGGTTATCCTCTAATAGAGACAAGATGATAGCTACTTGGTTATCCTCTAATAGAGACAAGATGATAGCTACTTGGTTATCCTCTAATAGAGACAAGGTGATAGCTACTTGGTTATCCTCTAATAGAGACAAGGTGATAGCTACTTGGCTATCCTCTAATAGAGACAAGGTGATAGCTACTTGGTTATCCTCTAATAGAGACAAGGTGATAGCTACTTGGTTATCCTCTAATAGAGACAAGGTGATAGCTACTTGGCTATCCTCTAATAGAGACAAGGTGATAGCTACTTGGTTATCCTCTAATAGAGACAAGATGATAGCTACTTGGTTATCCTCTAATAGAGACAAGGTGATAGCTACTTGGTTATCCTCTAATAGAGACAAGATGATAGCTACTTGGTTATCCTCTAATAGAGACAAGATTGATAGCTACTTGGTTATCCTCTAATAGAGACAAGATGATAGCTACTTGGTTATCCTCTAATAGAGACAAGGTGATGACAACTGTGTTGACTCCGTAATAACAGCGGCATCCTGTCTGTTTGTGGATCCATATACAATACCCACTATCCATTCCAGATATTTCAGATAGCTGTCACATTTAGACAGGCTGTCTAAATGAGTGGAGAGAGTGGGAGTCATCGACTGTTGGCGATACATCAACACAATCTGACTCAGTCATTCTCTCTCAGGACCAATTTATTTTGATTCCCCTCTCGCTTTGGTGGATAATTCAATTTTGCGTCGGCGACTGTTACTTCTGTATTCCCTAGTAAACAGAGGCGTCACTCTGTCTCAGTCCCTCAGACATCTGTGGTCAGGACAGAACACCGCTGTCGTATCGAGATGTGTGTCCGCCCCCCCATTCCCTCCTGCTCCCCTCTAATGACATGGACTGATCAATGCCTGCCCTCTCCCAGCAGCCTGCCTGCCTTCTCCCAGCAGCCTGCCCTCTCCCATCAGCCTGCCTGCCTTCTCCCAGCAGCCTGCCTGCCTTCTCCCAGCAGCCTGCCTGCCTTCTCCCAGCAGCCTGCCTGCCTTCTCCCAGCAGCCTGCCTGCCTTCTCCCAGCAGCCTGCCTGCCTTCTCCCAGCAGCCTGCCTGCCTTCTCCCAGCAGCCTGCCTGCCTTCTCCCAGCAGCCTGCCTGCCTTCTCCCAGCAGCCTGCCTGCCTTCTCCCAGCAGCCTGCCTGCCTTCTCCCAGCAGCCTGCCTGCCCTCTCCCAGCAGCCTGCCTGCCTTCTCCCAGCAGCCTGCCTGCCTTCTCCCAGCAGCCTGCCTGCCTTCCCCCAGCAGCCTGCCTGCCCTCTCCCAGCAGCCTGCCTGCCTTCTCCCAGCAGCCTGCCTGCCTTCTCCCAGCAGCCTGCCTGCCTTCTCCCAGCAGCCTGTCCTCTCCCAGCAGCCCCTCATGAAAAATGATGAGTTGTTTATTCTGGTAGATAGCTGCCTGCTGCCTGGTTCTGAAATACTCCAGACGTTCCATTTATAGCATTTCAATAAAAGTAATGTTTGCAGAGAGTTCCACCCACAACAAAGCAGCAAATTAGTTATAAAATATTTTTGTAAATCAAGAGCATATGAAACATGACAGACATATGTGAAAATACAGTAATTCCCTCCGTATGACTCCCATCACACACAGCTCCATGAGGGAGGTGTATGTGTGCAGTGAGACGATGATCAGGGATTGTCGTGACATGGTGAAAGGCTCGTTAGTGAGAGGGAGAGGAGCAGAACAACAACAGGAAGCTGTAGAAAAGAACTGCAGAGGGCATTTGTATAGTTTGACAGGCGCCATTCAGTGATATGGTGGTGGGGGCGTGGCGGTCCTTCCTTACTTAAGCAGCCGTCTCTGGACCTCCTCCCAGGCGGTCTGACGGCTGTCGTCAGTGTACATCCGGAACAGGATCCTCAGGCCACACGCCAGACTGCTGGTCTCCTGCTTCAGCAGATTGGGCTTTGACTTCCCTTTAAAACCTGGAACAGACAGAGAGAGAGTGGTTACTGCCCGTTACAGTCACAGAGAGGCCCATCACCACTAGGGAGTACAAACAGGGGACATTGTGCCAATTGTTCAAAGAATTCCATTTGAGATTCATAACATCACTCTTCTACTTCATGTCATTCTAGCAGATTCCTCGGGTGGTGCACTGCAGAGCCAAAGATGGACGCTGGTATAACCGCCTTTGTTCTGGTGCAGTGACCCACCTGCCTTCCAGAGAGTGGTCCTCTGCTCGTTGTTGGCGTTGAAGGCTTTGGCGAAGCGGTGGGACTCCAGCAGACAGTCCAGCAGCTTGAACAGCTGTTCTGAGGTCAGGTAGCGGTACATTCCCTGGTCCTGGGTCTCCACAAGTACGTCTGCTGCGTCCAGAGCGTCTCTCTGGAGAGGACCAACACATACACAACCATTAGACAACCAAACACATACATACACAACCATTAGACAACCAAACACAACCATTAGACAACCAAACACATACATATACACACACACACACACACACACACACACACACACACACACACACACAACCAAACACAAACATACACAACCATTAGACAACCAAACACAACCAAATACATACATACACAACCATTAGACAACCAAACACAACCAAATACATACAAAGCCTTCTCACTTCTTTGTTGTCAATAGATTCCTCCTTCCTTAACAACTACTACAATAAGAACATATAGTAAGTAGATCAGTGTTTCCCAAACTTGGTCCTGGGGACCCCAAGGGCTGCACGTTTTGGTTTTTGCCCTAGCACGATTCAAATAATCAAAGCTTGATGATGAGTTAATTATTTGAATCCGCGGTGTAGTGCTAGGATAAAAACCTAAACGTGCAGCCCTTAGGCCCGGGTTTGGGAAACGCTGCAATAGATACATTTAACATTTTCAATGATCAGTCCATCCAGCCAAAATACTGAAAATTAATCCGGCAAGAACAAACATTTTAGCAAGAAATGTGTCCTTCCCCAAAGTTCCTAACCAGTGATACCTCTCATCCTCCACATAGGGAGTGAGCTGTTACCTGTGCAGCAGCCAGGTTCTCCACATCCTCCTTCCTGCTGGTCGCAGGGAAGAAGACCATGTTGTCTATGGTCTGGATCAGCTCCAACTGTACCACACACTTAATGAGCAAGGCTGAGAATAACCTCTGCTCCTGGATCTCTGTGGAACACACACGCACGCGCGCGCGCACACACACACACACACACACACGCGCGCACACGCACACATACAGACACACACACGCACGCACACATATACGCACACACACACACACATACATACAGACACACACGCACACACACGCACGCACACGCACACATATACGCACACACACACACACACACATACACACACACAAATAATGAGCATAAGGTTGAAAAACACTCCAGTTGTCAAGGCGTAAAAGTGGTAAAAGTGAGAGAGACACTAACTTATTGGGGTCCTGTTTCTGGGGCCGTCCTCATAAATGCCTGTGCTGTACTGACTCTGCCGCCGGGTCTCCATGGCAACCCTCTCTGCGCTGTTGATGGAATGCTGGTCCTCGGAATGGGACTGGATGTCCACGGACTTCTGGGAAATTGAGTCCTGAGGGCACATGGGCAGAAGTAATTTTGTCTGCATGGTACTGGGTTATGTTGCTGTACGGTCTAATCTGGCATAAGAGATACACCAGACTGACTGGAAGACCTACAGTACATACCAGCTGTCTGTCTGATATGTCCTGTGGTGTCATGGGATCTCCCTCTGCTCCTGCTGGTCTCCATGTCAGCAGCCTGAGAAGAGGGCAGAGAGGTACGATATGTGACAGGACAGTGCTACTCTACTTTTACACAGCATCACAGTGTTATACCATACACAGACAGTCAGTTATCACTCTATTAACTAAACAATGGTAGAAGTGACCACGGCCATTAAATTCCACCTCTCCCGTCCCTTCTTATTGGATGTTTCTTCATATGAAGACTATACTGGGGCGGCAGGTAGCCTAGTGGTTAGAGTGTTGGACTAGTAACCGAAAGGTTGCAAGATTGAATCCCTGAGCTGACAAGGTAAAAATCTGTCGTTCTGCCCCTGAACAAGGCAGTTAACCCACTGTTCCTAGGCCGTCATTGAAAATGAGAATTTGTTCTTAACTGACTTGCCTAGTTAAATAAAGGGGGAAAACATTTTTTTTTAAATGACTGTCTCAGTGGCTCCATGTTTACTATCACTATGGTCAGCAATAACACAATCATCACAGACAATATTCCCAGATGAATCTCAGCGATATGAATCAGTATCTTACGCGTGCGGGATGGTGGTCTTGAAGATGTCCAGCATGCAGTTACAGGTCTTGTCCCAGGTCTCCGGAGTAAACTTCTCTCCATTCAGGATGACCACGTTCTCCAGACAGTTGGTGCCTGACCGGGCCAACTGCTCATTATCTAGGCCGAGAGGGAGAGGAGGAGTCAAGAAAAGAGAGAGTGGAGAGAATAAGTGAGGGAGGGAGAAAGTAGAGTCAATTAATGTTGAGAGAGAAGGGAGGGAAGAAAGGGAGGGGTGGGGATTGAACAGAAGAGGAAACAGTTCCCTAGGCTGGTTTAGCAGTCCATCAGCCTCTGGATCACATATACCGGTGCAACATGGGTTCCAATCCATCCTACTGCTATTTCACTACACTCTACCTCTGTCTTATCCAGTCAAACAAAAAATGACCCACTCCTTAAAGAAAAAAAGGAGAGGAAATATGCACAAGAAAGAGGGATGGAGGTGTACTCAGTATAAACCCCAGGACTGAATGGAGGTGTACTCAGTATAAACCCAGGACTGAATGGAGGTGTACTCAGTTTAAACCCCAGGACTGAATGGAGGTGTACTCAGTATAAACCCCAGGACTGAATGGAGGTGTACTCAGTATAAACCCCAGGACTGAATGGAGGTGTACTCAGTATAAACCCCAGGACTGAATGGAGGTGTACTCAGTATAAACCCAGGACTGAATGGAGGTGTACTCAGTATAAACCCCAGGACTGAATGGAGGTGTACTCAGTATAAACCCCAGGACTGAATGGAGGTGTACTCAGTATAAACCCCAGGACTGAATGGAGGTGTACTCAGTTTAAACCCCAGGACTGAATGGAGGTGTACTCAGTATAAACCCCAGGACTGAATGGAGGTGTACTCAGTATAAACCCCAGGACTGAATGGAGGTGTACTCAGTATAAACCCAGGACTGAATGGAGGTGTACTCAGTATAAACCCCAGGACTGAATGGAGGTGTACTCAGTTTAAACCCCAGGACTGAATGGAGGTGTACTCAGTATAAATCCAGGACTGAATGGAGGTGTACTCAGTTTAAACCCCAGGACTGAATGGAGGTGTACTCAGTATAAACCCAGGACTGAATGGAGGTGTACTCAGTTTAAACCCCAGGACTGAATGGAGGTGTACTCAGTATAAACCCCAGGACTGAATGGAGGTGTACTCAGTATAAACCCCAGGACTGAATGGAGGTGTACTCAGTATAAACCCAGGACTGAATGGAGGTGTACTCAGTATAAACCCCAGGACTGAATGGAGGTGTACTCAGTATAAACCCCAGGACTGAATGGAGGTGTACTCAGTATAAACCCCAGGACTGAATGGAGGTGTACTCAGTTTAAACCCCAGGACTGAATGGAGGTGTACTCAGTATAAACCCCAGGACTGAATGGAGGTGTACTCAGTATAAACCCCAGGACTGAATGGAGGTGTACTCAGTATAAACCCAGGACTGAATGGAGGTGTACTCAGTATAAACCCCAGGACTGAATGGAGGTGTACTCAGTATAAACCCCAGGACTGAATGGAGGTGTACTCAGTATAAATCCAGGACTGAATGGAGGTGTACTCAGTTTAAACCCCAGGACTGAATGGAGGTGTACTCAGTATAAATCCAGGACTGAATGGAGGTGTACTCAGTTTAAACCCAGGACTGAATGGAGGTGTACTCAGTATAAACCCAGGACTGAATGGAGGTGTACTCAGTATAAACCCCAGGACTGAATGGAGGTGTACTCAGTATAAACCCCAGGACTGAATGGAGGTGTACTCAGTATAAACCCCAGGACTGAATGGAGGTGTACTCAGTTTAAACCCCAGGACTGAATGGAGGTGTACTCAGTATAAACCCCAGGACTGAATGGAGGTGTACTCAGTATAAACCCCAGGACTGAATGGAGGTGTACTCAGTATAAACCCCAGGACTGAATGGAGGTGTACTCAGTATAAACCCAGGACTGAATGGAGGTGTACTCAGTATAAACCCCAGGACTGAATGGAGGTGTACTCAGTATAAATCCAGGACTGAATGGAGGTGTACTCAGTTTAAACCCCAGGACTGAATGGAGGTGTACTCAGTATAAACCCAGGACTGAATGGAGGTGTACTCAGTTTAAACCCCAGGACTGAATGGAGGTGTACTCAGTATAAACCCCAGGACTGAATGGAGGTGTACTCAGTATAAACCCCAGGACTGAATGGAGGTGTACTCAGTATAAACCCAGGACTGAATGGAGGTGTACTCAGTATAAACCCCAGGACTGAATGGAGGTGTACTCAGTATAAACCCCAGGACTGAATGGAGGTGTACTCAGTATAAACCCCAGGACTGAATGGAGGTGTACTCAGTTTAAACCCCAGGACTGAATGGAGGTGTACTCAGTATAAACCCCAGGACTGAATGGAGGTGTACTCAGTATAAACCCCAGGACTGAATGGAGGTGTACTCAGTATAAACCCAGGACTGAATGGAGGTGTACTCAGTATAAACCCCAGGACTGAATGGAGGTGTACTCAGTATAAACCCCAGGACTGAATGGAGGTGTACTCAGTATAAATCCAGGACTGAATGGAGGTGTACTCAGTTTAAACCCCAGGACTGAATGGAGGTGTACTCAGTATAAATCCAGGACTGAATGGAGGTGTACTCAGTTTAAACCCAGGACTGAATGGAGGTGTACTCAGTATAAACCCAGGACTGAATGGAGGTGTACTCAGTTTAAACCCAGGACTGAAGGTGGCTGTCTGTCCTCACCTTGCTGAACACACCAGTACAGCTGGGCCAGGATGTCATCCAGCAGGACATCACTGAGAGACTCAAAGTACTGCGTGAACACGTCAGAGATGGCGTAAAGTGCGTGGTTACAGGTCGTCGTCATCCACTCTGCTTTCTGGCAGACCAAAACATCACAGAAGGGTTACAACGTTTACACCAGTGCCTCTGGGCATAATCTAGTCATTGTAGCAATTGGTACTGGATACTAGTTGTACCCAGGGATTGGTGCTGTAAATTGTGGAACCAATGGTGTACATCTGGAAATAGGTGTTGATTACACAGGAGATAAAGCTGGGTCTTTGATGAATGGGTGTTGGGTATTTGGGATGTGGAGACTTGCCTCAGTTTGCTGCTCAGGCAGCTTCATGTTGTCAAAGATCCTGAAGACGATTCTGAACAGATCCTGCCACCAATGTTTCTCAAAGGTGTGTCCATAGGTCTTCATCACCTCAAACATCACCGTCAGACCCCTGACACACACACACACACACACACACACACACACACACACACACACACACACACACACACACATTTACTCAACAGTACACCCTTACCATCAGTTCAGACTTAATATTCCCATCTAGGACGGCACAGGACTGAAACTCTTCTCACCTGGTCCTGACGTCCAGTTTACACCTGTTGATGATGCAGGACAGCTCAAAGAGGATGGGGAACCAGCCCCTCACCCACACCCGGTCCTCTGGGGCTACATTCATATCATCACTGGTGTAGTCTTTGAACGCCTGCCAGAGAGAAAACAGGATTGCTTCCCACCATGCCCTGAGATGACACACACATACACGGACATGCCGACAAACACTAACGTTTTAACGGTCTAAGCCATACGTACGGTTCACTGGAGGCTTTCCCTGAATTTGCCCCACTGCCCATGCGTCCACACACACACAGACGCACACACACCTAATCCCCTCCTCTCCTCTTGTCCACCCCCACACAAACAAACAGAAAGCAGCCAGTGGGGCTGGAGCGTATAGACAAGAGACCTTGGGGAAAAGCACTGGCAGTAAACACCAGATTTTCTAACATGGTACATTTTCATATGCATGTGTTCGGTGGGAATGCTAGTTCTGAACGTCACATGCTAATGTAAAAAGCTGTTTTTTGATATAAATATGAACTTGATTGAACAAAACATGCATGTATTGTATAACATAATGTCCTAGGAGTGTCATCTGATGAAGATCATCAAAGGTTAGTGCTGCATTTAGCTGTGGTTTTGTTTTTTGTGACATTATATGCTAGCTTGAAAAATGGGTGTCTGATTATTGCTGACATAATCTAATGTTTTGCTTTCGCTGTAAAGCCTTTTTGAAATCGGACAGTGTGGTTAGATAAAGGAGAGTCTTGTCTTTTAAAATGGTGTAAAATAGTCATATGTTTGAAAAATGGAAGTTTTTGGATTTTTGAGGAATTTGTAATTCGTGCCACGCCCATCATTGGATATTGGAGCAGGTGTTCCACTAGCGGAACGTCTAGATGTAAGAGGTTAAACACTTTTTTGGTTACTACATGATTCCATATGTGTTATTTCATAGTTTTGATGTCTTCACTATTACTCTACAATGTAGAAAATAGTAAAAATAAAGAAAAACCCTGGAATGAGTAGGTGTGTCCAAACTTTTGACTGGTACTGTATATATACAGTCACAGTGGTCAGGTACTCTGCCACTGTGTACTCTCTGTTTAGGGCCAAATAGCATTCTACTTTGCTCTGTTTTTTTGTTAATTCTTTCCAATGTGTCAAGTAATTATCTTTTGTTTTCTCATGATTTGGTTAGGTCTAATTGTGTTGCTGTCCTGGGGCTCTGTGGGGTCTGTTTGTGAACAGAGCCCCAGGACAAGCTTGCTTAAGGAACTCTTCTCCAGGTTAATCTCTCTGTGGGTGATGGCTTTGTTATGGAAGGTTTGGTAATCGCTTCCTTTTAGGTGGAATAAAGGTTCTTTTTTTTTTTTTTTTTAAATATACACAGATATCTCTCTAATTTGGGAGATGCTGTTACCCAGAGTGACTTACAATGTTTAGCTGTTAAGTCACAAGAAAAATATGAATGTTTGGGGACCAGTCATGGTCTAACATGAACATCTATGGGCAGTACCATTTGATGTTCAGCAATGACTGATTTGGGTTCAGGTCTTAACTATGAGACCTGGTAATAAACCCAGTCCAGTGTTTGTTTGTAACTGACCTGGGGCCTGTCAGAGACGTATTTGGCGCAGTGTCGGATGAGGCGGATGGCCTCCATGCTGGTGTCCGGGAAGGAGGCGTTGCAGGCAAACTCAGACAGACACTTGACTGCATCCTGGAAGGAGTCTATGGTGGCTGGGAAGTGCTTCTCAAATACATTAGCTGAGAGAAGAACAGAAGAAGAAATGGATCAAATTGGAATCTGATGACTAAAGTTACCTGATCTGTCAATCAGAATTACATTCGATGGCCCTGTCATCAAAAATACTAAAATAAACAACTTGAGGACTAAATATTCATCTAATAGTGAAACCATCATATTGAAAATAACATCTCATAAGATAGAGACAATACAGATCAGATATTAAAGATCAGTTCTTAGCCCGAGGTGTGTGTGTGTGTGTGTCTTAGTAACTCACTGGAGATGTGCCCCGTGGTCTGGAATGCTAGCTCTACGATGCTCTCGTCCTGGTCCGAGGCAGCCAGGTGGAACACTGAGAAGATGTTCTTCCAGCCCGACCGGATGTTCCCCGCCTGTGAGTTGACCATCTGGGCTATACAGCGCACCACCATGTCCCTGATCGTTGGAGATCTGGAGGAGCAGGAGGAGGACATATGGGTTATACTGTATGTGAAAGAAAGTTGGACCATGAGGAGGATCATCAATAGTGCAGTAACAGTCAAAGTACAAGTACCCTTGCTACAGCCCTTTATTCAGCCCGTCTCATTTTTCCCCTTTTGGATGTTGTGACATACTGGTTTCTGACGGCGACTGTTGTCATAGCGAAGAGCTGGTATATTTTTCCGGGTGCTTTGAAGAATGAGAGAGGACCAGCCTCTGCACAAAAGTACTCTCACACACTGGCTGAGACTAATGAACACACAGCACCACAGGGCGTCCATGGCTTTACGTGGCTCCCTGCCACTTCCTCTGAGCTGTAACACTCTTCTCACAGTAAGCCAGTGGTTGGATTTGGGACTGGTAGTTCTCCTTCACATCAATGAAAACAGCTTTTAACTCCAATTTGAATCAACTGCATCTGTGTCACAACGTCAACTCTGTTGTCTTTGATTTAGTTGCCAGAGTGCTACAGTGGGGGAAAAAGTATTTGATCCCCTGCTGATTTTGTACGTTTGCACACTGACAAAGAAATGATCAGTCTATAATTTTAATGGTATGTTTATTTGAACAGTGAGAGACAGAATAACAACAAAAAAATCCAGAAAAACGCATGTCAAAAATGTTATAAATTGACTTGCATTTTAATGAGGGAAATAAGTATTTGACCCCTCCGCAAAACATGACTTAGTACTTGGTGGCAAAACCCTTGTTGGCAATCACAGAGGTCAGATGCTTCTTGTAGTTGGCCACCAGGTTTGCACACATCTCAGGAGGGATTTTGTCTCACTCCTCTTTACAGATCTTCTCCAAGTCATTAAGGTTTCGAGGCTGACGTTTGGCAACTCGAACCTTCAGCTCCCTCCACAGATTTTCTATGGGATTAAGGTCTGGAGACTGGCTAGGCCACTCCAGGACCTTAATGTGCTTCTTCTTGAGCCACTCCTTTGTTGCCTTGGCCGTGTGTTTTGGGTCATTGTCATGCTGGAATACCCATCCACGACCCATTTTCAATGCCCTGGCTGAGGGAAGGAGGTTCTCACCCAAGATTTGACGGTACATGGCCCCGTCCATCGTCCCTTTGATGTGGTGAAGTTGTCCTGTCCCCTTAGCAGAAAAACACCCCCAAAGCATAATGTTTCCACCTCCATGTTTGACGGTGGGGATGGTGTTCTTGGGGTCATAGGCAGCATTCCTCCTCCTCTAAACACGGCGAGTTGAGTTGATGCCAAAGAGCTCCATTTTGGTCTCATCTGACCACAACACTTTCACCCAGTTGTCCTCTGAATCATTCAGATGTTCATTGGCAAACTTCAGACGGGCATGTATATGTGCTTTCTTGAGCAGGGGGACCTTGCGGGTGCTGCAGGATTTCAGTCCTTCACGGCATAGTGTGTTACCAATTGTTTTCTTGGTGACTATGGTCCCAGCTGCCTTGAGATCATTGACAAGATCCTCCCGTGTAGTTCTGGGCTGATTCCTCACCGTTCTCATGATCATTGCAACTCCACGAGGTGAGATCTTGCATGGAGCCCCAGGCCGAGGGAGATTGAGTTCTTTTGTGTTTCTTCCATTTGCGAATAATCGCACCAACTGTTGTCACCTTCTCACCAAGCTGCTTGGCGATGGTCTTGCAGCCCATTCCAGCCTTGTGTAGGTCTACAATCTTATCCCTGACATCCTTGGAGAGCTCTTTGGTCTTGGCCATGTTGGAG
This sequence comes from Salmo trutta, assembly GCF_901001165.1. NCBI lineage: Eukaryota > Metazoa > Chordata > Actinopteri > Salmoniformes > Salmonidae > Salmo > Salmo trutta. The sequence continues at coordinate 13,006,082 of NC_042958.1, read as the reverse complement.
AGTTTGGAATCTGATTGATTGCTTCTGTGGACAGGTGTCTTTTATACAGGTAACAAACTGAGATTAGGAGCACACCCTTTAAGAGTGTGCTCCTAATCTCAGCTCGTTACCTGTATAAAAGACACCTGGGTGCCAGAAATCTTTCTGATTGAAAGGGGGTCAAATACTTATTTCCCTCATTAAAATGCAAATCAATTTATAACATTTTTGACATGCGTTTTTCTGGATTTTTTTGTTGTTATTCTGTCTCTCACTGTTCAAATAAACCTACCGTTAACATTATAGACTGATCATTTCTTTGTCAGTGGGCAAACGTACAAAATCAGCAGGGGATCAAATACTTTTTCCCCTCACTGTATTCTAGTGCTCAAAACCAAGAAGAGATATTATATAAAATCCCAATCTCCATCTCGGGTTAGTTCTGACTAGGGATGTTGCGGTGACCGTATTACCGCCACACCGTCGGTCACGGGTCATGAAGGCAGTCAAATTCCATGTGACCATATAGTCACCATAATTCGGCTTCTCTAAGCTCTGATTCTGCTGATGGTCATTAGTAGCCTACAAAGCCTTCTAACTACCTGGTACCTGGTACTGTCTATTGTCCCTCTAATCACTCTGACATCAATGCAAATGTCTTCGAAACAGTTTTTATTTTATTTTTATTTTACCTTTATTTAACTAGGCAAGTCAGTTAAGAACAAATTCTTATTTTCAATGACGGCCTAGGAACAGTGGGTTAACTGCCTTGTTCAGAGGCAGAATGACAGATTTGTACCTTGTCAGTTCAGGGATTCAAACTTGCAACCTTTCGGTTACTAGCCCACCGCCCTAACCACTAGGCTATGCTGCCGGTGCATGATAATGGTCCATTCTAAATCAAAACAAATTTCACACATATATATTATTTAGTATATGTAATGACAAGATTAAATCAAGAATATTCTGCTGGGTGACAACATGAGCCTATCACTTGTGAATTATATATTATCACTTGTGAATGATGCTCATCATAAGAAACTCCCTTTTTTTGGCAACGTTTTCGAATCATAGTCACCCACCTCATGTAGCCTAGCCCATAGGCCTGTATGTTTTGATAAGGTTTGTTTCACAACTAAAGTGGCCAAATATCTTCTTAAAATTAAGCACATTAATCCACTTTACAAGGGGTTGAGAGCCTAACTGGCATACATAAGCAGCGAGTGAGTTTCAAGTTTGGGGAAGATAATTTTCACCATAAAATGCACCTTTATAATAAAAGCATTACATGCATAATCACATTTGCAGTCACTTTTGATAATGGTGTTTTCAGCTAATGGAACATTCACGCTTAAAGGCTACTGCTGTTTGCGCATTGCTGCCCTTATAATGTGAAGAAATAGCCTAATAGTTTATCAGCATTTTAAGCTAAATGTTCTGATCTGTTGCATCAGCCACATTGTGTAAACGTTTTTTGGATGCTAGTGGTTGTATTAATTCATTTGGGATATATTGCATCCCACAACTACCCCAGACTATGTTTGGAATATTTATTTCTCGCACAGAATAGGTCGACTTTTGTACAATGGGGGATAGTAGATTGACATAGGCTAGTGCTTTTGCTGTTCGTTAGGCCTACTCATCTTTTTGGCTAACAAAAGGTAAATGTGGACAGTTCTTAGAATATCTTCAATATGCACCTCGGATTTGGATAAGGATGCACGCAGTTGCGTCCCCGATGTGTCTGTCTTCACTTGTAGATTGTGAGAAAGACCAGATCACGTGATGGGAGAAGGACACCACTGGCCGCAAAATGCATGGATTTTTTTAGGGTCCATTACGGCCACAAAGGGGATGCTGCCGTGAAATTCAAGGCTTTATCAAGTGCTTGTCAAATTGTGAATGAGAAACTAATGACGAGTGTACATGAAACAAAGCAGAGCTCATGCCTTTCAAGCAAACGTTCAAATCATCATTCAAGTCACATCATGCAGCCTAACAATGTATTCAAAATCCAAACGTATAGCCCAACGTTTGTAGAACAACTAAAGTTATATTAATAACTCTAAATTAAGCATATAGGAGGACCTATTTCTTTGTTAACCGCACAACACAGAATAGCCACGTGCACACTTCCTCAAATCATTTGGAGAAAATATTGATATTTTATTCAGCTTTCTTCAATTGTATTCTTCATACTATAAAATAATGCCATGGAATTCTAAGCAAATCTTGTCTGCTAAATGAACTAGTGTAGCCCACAGCCATTTGGCAGTCACGTGTGTTCCCTCGCTGGCCTCTAGGTCACCAGGCGGCTCATTAGGGCGCACACCTGTCACCAGCATTAGGCGCATAATGACACTCACCTGGACTCCATCACCTCCTTGATTACCTGCCCTTTATATGTCACTCCCTTTGGTTCCTTCCCCAGTCGTCATTGTTTCTGTTCCTGTTTCATGTCGGTGCGCTGCTTGTGTTTCCTGTTTTGTTCATTTATTAATTTAAATGCATTCACTCCCTGAACTTGCTTCCTGACTCTCAGAGGACATTGTAACAGGCATAGCCATGTCAGGACAACTCAGAGTATGCAACTCTATAAAATAATGGATTTATTGTGACGTGTAGGCTATATTAAATGGATTTATTAGACTTTTTAAAATGTAGATGTTTCAAAGGTCTGCATCAGTGGCTTGTAGGTGTGGAAGCCAGGAGATGCTAAATGTGTTTGTTAATTAACGGTCAATTACCATGAGACCGACAGTTATTTGCTTGACAATCTCCAACTGACAAAGTTTTGTGACAGCCACAGTCCTAGTTCTGACTGTCTGTTTGCTCCTCCTCAGAGAGCTGGGTGACCGTGGGCGTTTGGCACAGAGCCGTGACTCAGCCCTTACAGAAAGACCAGTTTTCACATGTGGAGAATCTAATGTGTTTTTGGAACACTTCACATGTGATCATGCAAAATGAATGTGTGTTTTTCCATAAGGGAGTACAGGGAGACTGGCTGACTGCAGCGCTAAGCAAGAAAGGTGCTGAAATGTGAACCACAGAGGTAAAAAACAATACCGACCTTGTGACACCAGACTACCACAGCCAAGTGCCTAGGCAACCAGCTTGTGTGTACATGTACCACCATACACGTACCTAAGCAAGCACAACCACATTCATGCTATTATGCTAAACACGTGCACACAAACACACTCAAATCAAATGTGATTGGTCACATACACGTGTTTAGCAGATGTGATTGGTCACATACACGTGTTTAGCAGATGTGATTGGTCACATACACGTGTTTAGCAGATGTTATTGGTCACATACACGTGTTTAGCAGATGTTATTGGTCACATACACGTGTTTAGCAGATGTTATTGGTCACATACACGTGTTTAGCAGATGTTATTGCGGGTGTAGCGAAATGCTTGAACCTGATTGAATCACAGGAGTCAATCAGGAATAACGTTTAAGGCAACATCCTCTTTACCTGTTCTTTTTCATGATGTGCTCAAAAGGCCTCAGAAAGTCCTTCTGGAATCTGAAGTTTGCCAGCTCTCCCTTCTCTAGAAACTTCATGGACAGCTGCCGGAGAGAATCCACAGCAAAGATAGCCACGTCCTCGTTGGGGTTACATCCAACCTGAACAGATAGACAGAAAGAAGTTTAACATCTCTACCCCACTCACTTACTGCAGTCATTTTGCAGTGTAACTGCAGTTAGAGTGCAGTATAACTGCAGTACACTGCAGTTATTCTGCAATTACTGCGTCCAAAATACCATAGTCGACTGCAGTTACTGCACTTTTACTGCAGTTTCAAAATGGCAATATTTTTTTGTAAGGGTAATAGCCTATTTTAACACTTCTGTCTTCTCCAAATCACTTTGTGTGTTCTCTGATAAACTAGACCCCAGTCAGAAACATGACTTGCAAAATAAGACATGCTGCACTTCAGAAACACAGCAGAAATCAGTGAAGTACTAAAGCCCTGAGATTAGATTCTTTAAGCCATGTGTTGCTGAGGGCAATGTTACAAAGACTGATTAACACCTGGTTAATCAGGTGTGTGGACTTTCAAGCCCAGTGTTTTCCCAACTCCGGTCCTCCAGTACCCCCTAACAGCTTGTTGTAGCCCCGGACAAACACACCTGATTCAACTCATTTAGGGCTTGATGATTAGTTGACAAATTGAGTCAGGCGTGCTTGTCCAGGGGGATACAACAAAAACAAACACGCTCTGTTAGGAGGTACTGGAGGACTGGAGTTGGGAAACACTGATCTAGCCAACAACATGAATTGATCAATTAATGCAGAGGGAAAAAACAGCTGTCCCTGACAACCAGAGTTGTGTACCCCTGCTTTAAGCAGATAAATAAATCCCAAGATGTCCACCTTGTTGAAGTGGTCTCCAATGACCTCCCAGATCCTGGACCACTGCAGTCTGATACGTCCCATGTTGTAGTAGGAGATCTCCACTATCTTCTGCAGGCTGAACATGCGGGGGTGTGTGGGCGAGGCCAGCTCATCCATAGACACAGCACACAACCAGCGCACAAAGTCCACTGAGAACACAGAGAAACCAGTGTTACTCAACCATCAGGACAGCCATGGTACAATGCCAATACATCCACATCGGGTAAGGATGTAATCAAATACTGTAATTGAATTCAGTTCCGATTTAGAACACTCACCAATTGCATTACCATCCAGTCTGGTAGAACCTGTGAATATTCTGCAAGAACAGAATCAAATCATATTTAAAACATTTACAGTACATTTATTCACATGATAGAACAATGGCAGAGTTAAGACCTCAAACCAGTCAGTGGTAATAAAGCAGGATCTATACAAGACTACTAGAGTAACTACCTGTCTACAGCCACCACCACACTCTGGGAGCTGGTCTCTCCTATGGACTCCTGGATACTGAGGATCTGCTTCCGGTCTACTGTCCCACCTGCTGTGGACCACAGGACAGTCAGTCACATCTCCAGAGTCAAGCATGTTACCAAGCATCTCCAGAGTCAAGCATGTTACCAAGCATCTCCAGAGTCAAGCATGTTACCAAGCATCTCCAGAGTCAAGCATGTTACCAAGCATCTCCAGAGTCAAGCATGTTACCAAGCATCTCCAGAGTCAAGCATGTTACCAAGCATCTCCAGAGTCAAGCATGTTACCAAGCATCTCCAGAGTCAAGCATGTTACCAAGCATCTCCAGAGTCACCTGCTTGTTAACTACTGTTTATTTAACCAGTTTATAACCAAAACATGCGTTAAAGTGATAAGCACTGACCCAGGCCCAGGTATTCGTCGTTGCTCTGCTCCTTGGTGCTGGTGATGAAGCCCTCTTTCCCCCGAACTGTCCCTGAGATGTACCTGGCCTTCACCCCCGTCCCGATCAGCTGGGCCAGTTCCAGCTGACTGATACACTTCATTATCTGTAGGGGGGGTGGGGGCACCCATACATTCACACAGATATATCTACTCATTAGTCTTCATTATTTGACAGAGAAACATGTTTATCACATCGGTTCAATATCAAAATAAACAAAATGATACAATATAGCGTAGGACAGCAATACTGACAGTGATACTATACCAGCTACTACTGATTACTAGACTGAAAAATGAGATGAAAAGTGGGCAGCGGGTCCAGACCTCGTGCCAGGAGGTGCCCAGGTAGTTTCCGTCTGTGTGGGCGACGGTGATGAGAGTCTTGATGGTGTCGATGTTCTTCTGCTTCATCTCAGTGATGCCAGAGCTGGCTGTGAGCAGGGTGAACCGCGCCAGGGCCTGGACGTACGCATCCCGCTCCAGCTGTGTGTGTGTGTGTGTGTGTGTGTGTGTGTGTGTGTGTGTGTGTGTGAGAGAGAGAGAGTGAGTGTGAGTGTGTGTGAGAGAGAGAGAGAGAGAGAGAGAGAGTGAGAGAGAGAGAGAGAGAAACAGACAGTACTGCTTTACTCTCTCCATAAAGTTTTAGATCATGCCGAGACATACTAAGACACAATCCCGTATAATCTAAATAGGTATAATAACTGAGCTATGTGCAGTTTTTATAATTTTTAATAGGTGCTGTACAAATATTATCAGGTCCCACAGCAATGTTGTTTCTATGATGTATGTGAAATGTGTTGATTTCTGTTGTAAAGTGTCTGTATGTCATAAGATCAATGGGTTTAAATGTCTGTTTGTACATAATGTTGTCATGTTTATATGTTCAGCTGCCTGGCGAATGTAAATGAGCAGTCAGCCAAATGTGGTCCAATGCATCACTTCTTATACTCTGGGATGTATGTGTTGTGGTACATTGTCCCTGCCAAAAAAACTTCATAAATACAATACAATAATATTTGGGAAACACACCATTTGAACACATACCGTGTTAGCGTGCTAGATAGACTACCTGTATGGTGAAGATGCAGGCTATCCGGATGGCAAAGCGTATTCCCTCCAGACAGAGAAAAGCCACTTCAGTATCGTCACAGTCCTGGAGGCCCACGCTGAAGGCTGCTAGGAACGGGGTCCAGGCCAGCTTGAACATGGGTCTGACGTGCTCCAGGTGTGTGGCGCTGGTGAAGGGAGCTTGGACGTGACTGACAGCCTCCATCAGGGCCTTGGCTGTCTTAGCCATCTGCTCCATCTCTACATTATACAGCAGCCGCCTCTGCTTCTCACTGGCCACACCTGATCCAGGAACAGAGGTAAAGCCAAAACATCAACAAACAGTCTCTGCTTCTTTTTGGCTACACCTGATTCAGGATCAGATTAAAGGCTTTCTCCATATAGCTTTTGCCTATATTTTCAGATCAGTGCATATCATAGAGGAGACGAGAGGAAGCCACTTGAACAAAAGCAATAAGGCCCAAGGGGGTGTGGTATATGGCCAATATACCACGGCTAAGGGCTGTTCTTAAGCACGACACAACACGGAGTGCCTGGATACAGCCCTTAGCCATGGTATATTTGTCATATATCACAACCCCCTGAGGTGTCTTATTGCTATTATAAATTGGTTACCAATGTAATTAGAGCAGTAAAAATAAATGTTTTGTCATATCCATGGTATACGGTCTGATATACCACAGCTTTCAGGGCTCTAACCACCCAGTTTATAACTGGAAATAATCCACTCAGAAACTTTCCCATTGAAATTCAGAGACTATCTCAAACTTTTCCACAGATCAGTAATACAATCTAATCAAAGTATATCTTAATCCCCTTTATATCTCTTTGATTGTGATGAGAATTCTATGATCTCCACAAAGATATCAGATAAAATGACTCTCGTCGGTTACATCTAAAGCTGATTACTTGAGAAAGATCCATTACGCCTCAAAATAGGCATTTCACGTCTTGACGTCTGAACAAAATCATATTTGACACGCTGAATTTCAGTCTGTAATGACATAGTTGTGCTGGCAGACACAGAGGGACAGAGATACACACTGTGCTTGTTGGATTTCAGAGTCATTTCCTTGGTCTCCTTCATAGCGATCTTCTTCCCTGCGATCTCGTCGTAGATGGCAGACAGATATTCCTCCGGTAGATCCTTGCTGTCGTTGATCCCTCTGTTCATCTTGATGTATTGCTCTTTAGTCATCTTGTTCTTCACCTTTGAAAAGTAAAATATGAGATGTATTACCAGCCTGTCTGTCTCTCTGCGCCGGCCTATTTGTCTGTTCATCTGTCTGCCTGCCTGTCACTCTGCCTGCCTGTCTGTCTGTCGGTCTATTTGTCTGCCTGTCTGTCTGCCCGTCTATCTCCGCCTGCCTATTTGTCTGTTCATCTGTCTGCCTGCCTGTCTCTCTGCGCCTGCCTATTTGTCTGTTCGTCTGTCTGCCTGCCTGCCTGCCTGCCTGTCTGTCTGTCTGCCTGTCTGTCCGTCTATCTCCGCCTGCCTATTTGTCTGTTTATCTGTCCGCCTGTTTATCTGTTTGTCTGCCTGTCTGTCCTGTCTACTGTCTGTGTCTCTCTGCTCCTGCCTGTTTGTCTGTTTATCTGTCTGCAACAGCTAGCATTGCATTCACTGTGTGTCTGCCATGGATAAATGTCTTCTAAACACAGCTGAGGTGATTGTTTCTGTCAGTTCATCTTCCCAGAAACTGGCTCCGGCTGCGGTCTTACCTGCGGACTATGAAGGTCTGTTGTCAACATAATGATTGAGTAGGCAAGGACGTACGCAGTGTCTGCACTCGCAAACTCGGTTTGCCTGAAGAGAGAGAGGAGAGAGGAAGGAGAGAAAGAGAGGAGAGAGGAAGGAGCGAGAGAGAAAGAGAGAGAGAGGAGAGAGGAAGGAGAGAAAGAGAGAAGATAGGAAGGAGAGAGAGAGAGAGAGAGAGAGAGAAAGGAGCAAAAGAGAGGAAGGAGAGAGAGAGAGAGGAGAGATGATAAACATAGAGCTGAATGAAGAATTGATGCATTTGTGCTAGACAACACAGATATTTAGTGAATGCACTGAATTGATAATAGAGAGCAATCTGAATCCTGACATTCAATGTCCTTGAATGTGCTTGACATCACAAATGAAGTCTTCTTCTAAGTCTACGAATCCACAATACCCAGACTAGTACACTCCACTCCACACTCACCCCTGGTTGCATTCTAGGTATCTCGCAGCGAATTTCTCCATGAGCCTGTCGATCTTCTGAGCCTCTCCTGGGAGACGGAAGCCCTCGAGGAACGTTCTGAGAGCGTAGACAAAGTCCTTGCCTTGGAAGTCCATCTGGTCCACGTAGGCATACATGACCTCTTTATTGAAGCGATCATTGTCCCCCAGGAACTCGCCCACCTGAGTCTGAGAGGTAGGATGTGTGAGAGAGAGAGAGAGAGAGAGAGAGAGAGAGAGAGAGAGACAGAGAGAGAGAGAGAGAGAGACAGAGAGAGAGAGAGAGCGAGGGGACAGGGAAAGGGAAGAGGTCGATGCAATGACATTGAGTTCAATCAATACATATTGAGTGTTATAGAAAAACAGCTTACTCGCTTGACTCTTTAATGCATGTGCTACACATTGGAAGCCAATTAACATATATTGTCCTAACAAGCATCTCCTTTCTCTCAGAGGCACAGCCAACTGAGAGGAAAGGACTCTGTTCTCTCCCAGCACTGTCAGACTAGTCTCTCTGGCTAGCTGTTTAAGGGCCTCTTGTTCCAAAGCAGATGTTATGAACACACTTTAATGCCGATTATCACCGAACCGAAACCCCCCGAGGCCAGCCAATCAACCGGGAGAGTGCTTCACTCGTTAAAATACAAATTGATATGCGCTCGGTGGAGGACGTAGGAATCATCTTGGAGTGGGATGATAATGCTGGCGGTTCAGCATTCGGCGCTAAGAGCCTTGGTGTTTCTATGGGATGGATGTGTTCTGCTCTGGGCCTGCAGCTGTGTGGAGGCCGGATGAGAGAGAGAACTGTGTAAACCTAGAGTTTAATGAGCTAGAATGGGTATTTGTGTATTTACCACCCAGATCCCCTATTAGCTGTTACATTCACAACAACCACTCTACACTACTAAATCACAATGGACAGGTTAAAAGGTCAAAGGTTCAGAGAGCACAGAGCTGAATGAGGTAGAGTGGGTTTATTTGGATCCACACAAGTCAAATGAAATGCAGATAACTGAAGTAGATTGGGTAAACAGATTTAAAAAGATTCTTTACCGAGTCCAGCCTCTCCTCCTGGTGCAGGAACTGAGCGAGGTCCTCCAGGGTGGTTCCCAGCATACCTTGCTCCTGGAGGTACTGGACGCCCCTCTTTGGTTTCTTGTTGAACCTGACCACGGAGCAGAGAACAGAGACATTGCTACAGTATGCTTGCTACAGTATGCTGACTACAGTATGCTTGCTACAGTATGCTGACTATACAGTATGCTTGCTACAGTATGCTGACTACAGTATGCTGACTACAGTATACTGACTACAGTATGCTTGCTACAGTATGCTTGCTACAGTATGCTTGCTACAGTATGCTGACTACAGTATGCTTGCTACAGTATGCTTGCTACAGTATGCTGAATAAGGTGGAGAAGGAAGTTGTCATCCAGAGCCATAGAGTATCATTTATATGTTGTCCTAATTACAGTAACTAACTCATTCATAATTGGCAAATTAATCAATGGCATTAATTGATAAATTAAGTGCCATAGAGAAATTAAAACTAGGACAACAAACAGGACAACTTCCCTCACTAGAAGGACTGGAGTTGTGCACCCCCTGAGTGTGAATACATTCAGCTGTCTATACAGGATAAGGTGAATATATTCAGCTGTCTATACAGGATAAGGTGAATATATTCAGCTGTCTATACAGGATAAGGTGAATACATTCAGCTGTCTATACAGGATAAGGTGAATACATTCAGCTGTCTATACAGGATAAGGTGAATATATTCAGCTGTCTATACAGGATAAGGTGAATATATTCAGCTGTCTATACAGGATAAGGTGAATATATTCAGCTGTCTATACAGGATAAGGTGAATATATTCAGCTGTCTATACAGGATAAGGTGAATACATTCAGCTGTCTATACAGGCAGGATAAGGTGAATATATTCAGCTGTCTATACAGGATAAGGTGAATACATTCTGCTGTCTATACAGGATAAGGTGAATATATTCAGCTGTCTATACAGGATAAGGTGAATATATTCAGCTGTCTATACAGGATAAGGTGAATATATTCAGCTGTCTATACAGGATAAGGTGAATATATTCAGCTGTCTATACAGGATAAGGTGAATATATTCAGCTGTCTATACAGGATAAGGTGAATATATTCAGCTGTCTATACAGGATAAGGTGAATATATTCAGCTGTCTATACAGGATAAGGTGAATACATTCAGCTGTCTATACAGGATAAGGTGAATATATTCAGGTGTACAGTATAGCAGCACTAGTCTGGCTTACAGGTCGATGCCCTGCTCGATGATCTCCTTCTGTTGTTTGAGAACCTCAAACTGCTCTGGGTTGTCTGTCCCTGACATCTGTGTACTGTAGCTCCCGATGCCCGACGAGGCTGTGGAGTCCAGGGAGTTGATGCTTCCGTAGCGGTTGATGGTCTCTGGGGCCTTCGTCTCATTTGTCTCCTGCTCCGAGGGCTTCTCCTGACCTGGGGAGGGAGAAGAACATTGAACAATCAATGGTCTGAGAGAGATGAGTAAAAACCGTAGTTGGTGTTAGGACCCCAACGCAATCAGCAAACCAGCACAGCCAGGCAAGCCAACACTAAACATTTTCAATTGAAACATACAGTAGCAGTCAAAAGTTTGGATACACCTACTCATTCAAGGGTTTTTCTTTATTTTTACTATTTTCTACATTGTAGAATAATAGTGAAGACATCCAAACTATGAACTAACACATACGGAATCATGAAGTAACCAAAAAAGTGAGATTCTTCAAAGTAGACACCCTTTGCCTTGATGACAGCTTTGCACACTCTTGGCATTCTCTCAACCTGCTTCATGAGGAATGCTTTTCCCAACAGTCTTGAAGGTGTTTCCACATATGCTGAGCACTTGTTGGCTGCTTTTCCTTCACTCTGCGGTCCAACTCATCCCAAAACCATCTCAATTGGGTTGAGGTTGGGTGATTGTAGAGGCCAGGTTATCTCATGCAGCACGTCATCACTCTCCTTGGTCAAATAGCCCTTACACAGCCTGGAGGTGTGTTTTAGGTCATTGTCCTGTTGAAAAACAAATGATAGTCCCACTAAGCGCAAACCAGAGAGGATGGCATATCGCAAAGCACCCCCACACAATCACACCTCCTCCTCCATGCTTCACGGTGGGAACTACACATGTGGAGATCATCCGTTCACCTACTCTGCATCTCACAAAGACATGGCGGTTGGAACCAAAAATCTCCAATTTGGACTCATCAGACCAAAGGACAGATTTCCACCGGTCTAATGTCCATTGCTCATGTTTCTTGGCCCAAGCAAGTCTCTTCCTCTTATTGGTGTCCTTTAGTACTGGTTTCTTTGCAGCAATTCGACCGTGAAGGTCTGATTCACACAGTCTCCTCTGAACAGTTGATGTTGAGATATGTCTGTTACTTGAACTCTGTGAAGCATTTATTTGGGCTGCAATCTTAGGTGCAGTTAACTCTACTGAACTTATCCTCTGCAGCAGAGGTAACTCTGGGTCTTCCTTTCCAAAATTCTTGAAATTTTCCAGGTTGACTGACCTTCATGTCTTAAAGTAATGATAGATTGTCATTTCTCTTTGCTTATTTGAGCAGTTCTTGCCATAATATGGACTTGGTCTTTTACCAAATAGGGCTATCTTCTGTCTTCAATATTATTCTACAATGTAGAAAATATTAAAAAGAAAGAAAACCCCTGGAATTAGTAGGTGTGTCCAAACTTTTGACTGGAACTGTACAGTTGTGGCCAAAAGTTTTGAGAACAACACAAATATTAATTTCCACAAAGTTTGCTGCTTCAGTGTCTTTAGATATTTTTGTCAGATGTTACTATGGAATACTGAAGTATAATTACAAGCATTTCATACGTGTCAAAGGCTTTTATTGACAATTACATGAAGTTGATGCAAAGAGTCAATATTTGCAGTGTTGACCCTTCTTTTTCAAGACCTCTGCAATCCGTCTGGCATGATGTCAATTAACTTCTGGGCCACATCCTGACTGATGGCAGCCCATTCTTGCATAATCAATGCTTGGAGTTTGTCAGAATTTGTGGGTTTTTGTTTTGTCCATCCGACTCTTGAGGATTGACCACAAGTTCTCAATGGGATTAAGGTCTGGGGAGTTTCCTGGCCATGGACCCAAAATATCGATGTGTTGGTCCCCGAGCCACTTAGTTATCACCTTTGCCTTATGGCAAGGTGCTCCATCATGCTGGAAAAGGCATTGTTCGTCACCAAACTGTTCCTGGATAGTTGGGAGAAGTTGCTCTCGGAGGATGTGTTGGTACCATTCTTTATTCATGGCTGTGTTCTTAGGCAAAATTGTGAGAGAGCCCACTCCCTTGGCTGAGAAGCAACCCCACACATGAATGGTCTCAGGATGCTTAACTGTTGCCATGACACAGGACTGATGGTAACGCTCACCCTGTCTTCTCCGGACAAGCTTTTTTCCCCAGATGTCCCAAACAATTGGAAAGGGGATTCATCAGAGAAAATGACTTTACCCCAGTCCTCAGCAGTCCAATCCCTGTACCTTTTGCAGAATATCAGTCTGTCCCTGATGTTTTTCCTGGAGAGAAGTGGCCTCTTTGCTGCCCTTCTTGACACCAGGCCATCCTCCAAAAGTCTTCCCCTCACTGTGTGTGCAGATGCACTCATACCTGCCTGCTGCCATTGCTGAGCAAGCTCTGTACTGGTGGTGCCCTGATCCCGCAGCTGAATCAACTTTAGGAGATGGTCCTGGCGCTTGCTGGACTTTCTTGGGAGCTCTGAAGCCTTCTTCACAACATTTGAACTGCTCTCCTTGAAGTTCTTGATGATCCGATAAATGGTTGATTTAGGTGCAATCTTACTGGCAGCAATATCCTTGCCTGTGAAGCTCTTTTTGTGCAAAGCAATGATGACGGCACATGTTTCCTTGCAGGTAACCATGTTTGACAGAGGAAGAACAATGATTCCAAGCACGACCCTCCTTTTGAAGCTTCCAGTCTGTTATTCAAACTCAATCAGCATGACAGAGTGATCTCCAGCCTTGTCCTCGTCAACACTCACACCTGTGTTAACGAGAGAATCACTGACATGATGTCAGCTGGTCCTTCTGTGGCAGGGCTGAAATGCAGTGGAAATGTTTTTTTGGGGGGGATTCAGTTCATTTGCATGGCAAATAGGGACTTTGCAATTAATTGCAATTCATCTGATCACTCTTCATAACATTCTGGAGTATATGCAAATTGCCATCATACAAACTGAGACAGCAGACTTTGTGATAATTCATATTTGTGTCATTCTCAAAACTTTTGGCCACGACTGTATATTCCATCAAATTTTGAGCCAGTAGGGGGGGGTTCAGCCTTGAGTTTCTAGATCCAGGTCTCTGGGGAGTTCAGCAATAGTGGGAGGGGCACTGCACTGCTGAGAGAAAGACAACATGATGAACCAGAGGCTTTGTCTGGTGGTATATTGTCTGCACACACACACACACACACACACACACACACACACACACACACACACACACACACACACACACACACAGGATCTTAATTTGAGCCAGTTTGCTACAGCAGGAAAATTATTCTGCAGCAACAGGAAATGTGAATTATTATGTGGATTATAATTAATGGACATTTTTGTTTGGGGTTGATACATTTTTCATAAGGGAAAATCAAATCTGAAAGTGGACATTACAAACTTCAGAAGCATTTTTAAACCACAAATACACTACAAGTTTGACATTTCCTACAAGTTTGACATTTCTTGCAAAAGGGCAATCAAATGAAGATCATACATCTGTACACACGCATACAACAGACAATAAAAAGGTCAGTTATCTAATTAACCAGGCAGTAACACGGATGTAGTGTTGTGTAACACGGAGGTAGTGTTGTGTAACACGGATGTAGTGTTGTGTAACACGGATGTAGTGTTGTGTAACACGGAGGTAGTGTTGTGTAACACGGAGGTAGTGTTGTGTAACACGGAGGTAGTGTTGTGTAACACGGAGGTAGTGTTGTGTAACACGGAGGTAGTGTTGTGTAACACGGAGGTAGTGGTGTAACACGGAGGTAGTGTTGTGTAACACGGAGGTAGTGTTGTGTAACACGGAGGTAGTGTTGTAACATGGAGGTAGTGTTGTAACACGGAGGTAGTGGTGTAACATGGAGGTAGTGTTGTGTAACACGGAGGTAGTGGTGTAACATGGAGGTAGTGGTGTAACATGGAGGTAGTGTTGTGTAACATGGAGGTAGTGGTGTAACACGGAGGTAGTGGTGTGTAACACGGAGGTAGTGGTGTAACATGGAGGTAGTGGTGTAACATGGAGGTAGTGGTGTAACATGGAGGTAGTGGTGTAACATGGAGGTAGTGTTGTGTAACACGGAGGTAGTGTTGTAACACGGAGGTAGTGTTGTGTAACACGGAGGTGGTGTTGTGTAACATGGAGGTAGTGTTGTAACATGGAGGTAGTGGTGTAACATGGAGGTAGTGTTGTGTAACACGGAGGTAGTGTTGTGTAACATGGAGGTAGTGTTGTGTAACATGGAGGTAGTGTTGTGTAACACGGAGGTAGTGTTGTGTAACATGGAGGTAGTGTTGTAACATGGAGGTAGTGTTGTAACATGGAGGTAGTGTTGTGTAACATGGAGGTAGTGTTGTGTAACATGGAGGTAGTGTTGTGTAACACGGAGGTAGTGTTGTGTAACACGGAGGTAGTGTTGTGTAACACAGAGGTAGTGTTGTGTAACATGGAGGTAGTGTTGTAACACGGAGGTAGTGTTGTAACATGGAGGTAGTGGTGTAACATGGAGGTTATGTTGTGTAACACGGAGGTAGTGTTGTGTAACATGGAGGTAGTGTTGTGTAACATGGAGGTAGTGTTGTGTAACACGGAGGTAGTGTTGTGTAACACGGAGGTAGTGTTGTGTAACACGGAGGTAGTGGTGTAACATGGAGGTAGTGTTGTGTAACATGGAGGTAGTGTTGTGTAACACAAGGGTAGTGTTGTGTAACACGGAGGTAGTGTTGTAACATGGAGGTAGTGGTGTAACATGGAGGTTGTGGTGTAACATGGAGGTTATGTTGTGTAACACGGAGGTAGTGTTGTGTAACACGGAGGTAGTGTTGTGTAACACGGAGGTAGTGTTGTGTAACACGGAGGTAGTGGTGTAACACGGAGGTAGTGTTGTGTAACACAGAGGTAGTGGTGTGTAACACGGAGGTAGTGTTGTGTAACATGGAGGTAGTGTTGTGTAACACGGCGGTAGTGGTGTGTAACACGGAGGTAGTGTTGTGTAACATGTAGGTAGTGTTGTGTAACACGGCGGTAGTGTTGTAACACGGAGGTAGTGTTGTGTAACACGGAGGTAGTGGTGTAACATGGAGGTGGTGGTGTGTAACACGGAGGTAGTGTTGTGTAACATGGATGTAGTGTTGTAACATGGAGGTAGTGGTGTAACATGGAGGTAGTGTTGTGTAACACGGCGGTAGTGTTGTAACACGGAGGTAGTGTTGTGTAACACGGAGGTAGTGGTGTAACATGGAGGTGGTGGTGTGTAACACGGAGGTAGTGTTGTGTAACACGGAGGTAGTGTTGTAACACGGAGGTAGTGGTGTAACATGGAGGTAGTGTTGTGTAACATGGAGGTAGTGTTGTGTAACACGGAGGTAGTGTTGTGTAACACGGAGGTAGTGTTGTGTGTGTAGCCTGAGGGGACAGAACAGGCAGGTCTGATGCTACTGTTCTGTGGGTGAATCAGGTCCATGGTGGTTGTCTGGCTGTAAGAGACATTGTACGTTGGTAAGGGATCTAATTACCCATCGGAAACTCTCTAAAACATTCAGGACACCACCAGGGTAATGCGAACTGGCAGTGTGCTTCCTCCACTCAACAACTTCATAGAGCAGAGCACATGGTAGAAGAGGAGGGTGGCACAGCCAGGGTAGAGGGTGGAGGGTGGCACAGCCAGGGTAGAGAAGGAGGAGGTTGCACAGCCAGGGTAGAGAAGGAGGAGTGTGGCACAGCCAGGGTAGAGAAGGAGGAGTGTGGCACAGCCAGGGTAGAGAAGGAGGAGTGTGGCACAGCCAGGGTAGAGAAGGAGGAGTGTGGCACAGCCAGGGTAGAGAAGGAGGAGGGTGCACAGCCAGGGTAGAGAAGGAGGAGTGTGGCACAGCCAGGGTAGAGGAGGAGGAGGAGGGTGGCACAGCCAGGGTAGAGGAGGAGGAGGGTGGCACAGCCAGGGTAGAGAAGAAGGAGGGTGGCACAGCCAGGGTAGAGAAGGAGGTGGCACAGCA